>NC_092251.1:5640000-5647500 GCF_036320965.1 Panulirus ornatus | reverse complement strand
CGTGCTGCTCCATGCGGGTAAGGCATATAGAGCCGCGAGGGTAAGGACACAGGGTCGATGTGGACACCGTTAGTGGGGCGCGGAGGGCAGGTCGTGCACGGGTCGACCCTTCGTTGCCCAGTAAACAAAACACCAGCTCCAGCCTAAGTGTTGTCTCACCTCCTCGCGTTTTCTGTTTACAGATTGGCATCGCATTTATTTGCATTGGCTCTCTCTCTCTCTCTCTCTCTCTCTCTCTCTCTCTCTCTCTCTCTCTCTCTCTCTCTCTCTCTCTCTCTCACCCTGCAAGAGAAGAGCCACCTTGTGCGAGGCTGTATCACTAGGGATACCGTATCTTCCTCGAGCTTCTCGCTCCAAGGGAACCCTACGTTTTGTCCCGCTCCTGCTGCTGCTGCTGGAGGAGGAGGTAGTAGCGGCGGCAACCTCAGGCTGCGGCAGCCTCTGGCGCGAGAGGGAGAGAGAGAGAGAGAGAGAGAGAGAGAGAGAGAGAGAGAGAGAGAGAGAGAGAGAGAGAGAGAGGTGTCTTGCGTGACAACAAGACTTCGTAGGAAGGAGGTTCTGGTGTGTCCATAGATATAAATGGTGAGATAGAAATAGACCCGCCACTACCACACCATATAGCATATAGCAACATCCTCGATAACCACAGTGCCACTACCACACTGGAACTACCCCAGTGGAACTACCACAGTGGAGGCACCGAGCGCTTACCGCTCGGTTGCCCTGCCTGCGCTTTCCTGCTCACAGACGCCCACACATCACCCCACTTTATGACCTGTGGTCCCAACCGGTGGACGTGGCCGGCTCCCTGGGCGCTGCACGAGCTCTCAATGTAGACATTCCTATTTATTTTTTGGAACATGGGTGGGGGATTTTTACCTTTGGTGGTAGAGGACCTGCTCCACCACTGGAGGAGCACCTTTGGTGGTGGAGGACCTGCTCCACCACTGGAGGACCACCTCTGGTGCTGGAGGGCCCTCTCCACCACTGGAGGACCACCTCTGGTGCTGGAGGATCTGCTCCACCACTGGAGGACCACCTTTAGTGATGGAGGACCCGCTCCACCACTGGAGGACCACCTCTGGTGCTGGAGGACCCGCTCCACCACTGGAGGACCACCTCTGGTGGTGGAGGATCAGCCTTAGTCCTGGAGGAGGGTCCCTCGCCTCCGTCAGGTGCGTGCTGGCCTCCATAACTGGTGGCAGTCAGGTGTTGGTCGTATATATAACCCACCAGTAATTTGTTACCAGTTATAACCATGATTGAATTTTTAACAATCATATCACAATTAAAATCTTTTTTATATTTTCATTTTTTCGTTTTCCTTCGGCAGTTGAATTAGCTATTTATTGTTTCTGTTCTGGATGTTGTTGGCGTTGTTGGTCGTGTGGTGTTGTAGGTGTCTGGGGTGTTGTAGTTGTTGTGCTGCTGTAGGTGTTGTAGTTGTTGTGCTGCTGTAGGTGTTGTGTTGTAGTCGTTGTGGTGTTGCGGGTGTCGTGTTCTTATAGGTATTGGGGTGCTGTAGTTGCTGTGATGCTGTGGGTGTTGTACTGTTCTTATGGTGTTGCAGGTGTTGTGGTGGTGTTGCAGGTGTTGTGGTGGTGTTGCAGGTGTTGTGGTGGTGTTGCAGGTGTTGTGGTGGTGTTGCAGGGTGTTGTGGGCACTGTGGAGGGAAAGTGCTGTGAGAACCAGTTTGAGAGGTGATCCACCATCACATTGTAAGGCAGTTCAGTCATTACTCACTTTCTCTTATCATCCTCATCACATGTCCCCAAGCCACGCCACCTTCCCTCTGGGGGTGTCTTCCCCTCTCGGACCTGAAGGTTTAGTGTGGTCCTCAAGCACCCTTTTCACCGCGAGGGCCTCTCCTTGTCTGGGGCGATGCGACGCCCTCGGGGTCAGAGAGACGCCCGGCCCAAGGAGGGTGTTTCTGTCGTGGTGGTTTTGAGGTAGGGAGCGGTCTTGCGTGTGTGTGTGTGTGTGTGTGTGTGTGTGTGTGTGTGTGTGTGTATGTGTGTGTGTTTATGTATTGATATGCGATTTTAGTGTGTGTTTTTTTTTTATTCTTTGTATTCGTCGAGATGGCAAGGCAAATTATGTGGTATAGCTACATAGCTTGGACATAGATCCCCCTGGAAACTAGGGGAATTAATCATCCACTGATGGATTGACTTAATCTGTACTAATGAGTGTTGAACCGACCAACTGTTGAGGGCAGTCAAACGCACGGATGCTAATGTATTACCATCAATTTGATATAAAAGTTTTAAATATTTCCAATAGTTTTAAGTTTTTCTCATCTCCGTTTTCTCTCTAGTGCTTTGTGAGATGCGTGTTGCTGTTGTGTGTATAGAAAATGGCGATAGTTTGTAAAATTTCAGAAACTTCCGTTATTCGATGTGCCTACGTCGTTCCCTCTCTCTGTAATCTGTGCCATATTTTTTTGAACGCCTGGTTCCCTGTTGCATGACGCTCACACCGCCTCCGTGAACATTCTGTACGCATTTTGTACCAGGACAAATGTAATCTGTGCCTCATTTTCTATGCCATTTCGTACCAGGACCGCTGTAATCTGTGCCTCTCATTTTCTATGCCATTTTGTACCAGGACCAATGTAATCTGTGCCTCTCATTTTCTACGCCATTTGCATCCATTTTTTGTTGCTGGAAGGCCCGACACGCGTAAATCATACGATGTGTACCAGTTTTTTTTTTTTAATACAAATGATAATTGAGTAATTAGCGTTAATTTCACCTCAGCAGAGGAGGCGGACTAGTTAATATAGTCCAGCGTTAATGTCTGGTTCAGGTTAGTATGAGCAGCGGTGATGATTGTTGCGCTATTCTGGAAGTGTGTCAGTATGACGGGAGAGAACATACATACAGTGGGGGGTATATATCTCTCTCTGGCTTCAGAAAGTATGAGCGGTGGAAACGGTATTGGAGACCGTGAAGTCAAGTATGAGGACTGAAGCTTCGAATTCAGTATGGAGTTTGATAGTGTGATGGCGGGTGTCTTTGGAAGGTAGTATGAGAAATGTAGACGACTATATGATTTCTCATACGGATAATGCGAGAAATACGAGAGTCACCGATCGAACAGCAGTTACACGAGCCATATACCAAATTGGGTGGTTAGTGTGAGTAACGCGTCTCTGGCTGGTAGTGTGAACAGTACGATTAACGGCGCATCTCAGATGATCGTTACGACTTAGTTCAAGAGACAGTCAAGTGTCCTCCGGTGAGTGTGAATAGTGCAGGGTGGAGTTGCATTGCCAACCGATAGTATGAGTAACATGAGTGTTGTTTGAAGATCTGGCGTTTAGTATGAGCGGTATATGTGTGCACCCCCCTGGCGGTCAGTATGAATAATACAAACCATCTGTGCGTCTCAAGCCTCGGTATGAGCAATAAAAGATGCAGTTTACCATGAGACACTTAAGGGTCAGTTTTGTATCTAATAGTTTGCGTGTGGCCTCAAACAGTCATAAACTATGAATTGTTGATGACCTCTTGACGGGTCACGGGGTCCTGCTTGTGAATGTAACGCCGCTGATTGGTTGATATAAACACTGAGTAGATGACCAGTAATGTCCGTTGTATGGCTGGGCTGGTGTCAGACCCAGTCCCTGTGAACGTTAGCTGTACCTATTGTTGTCATACCCAGTCCCTGTGAACTATGGCTGTACCTACTGGTGTCAGACCCAGTCCCTGTGAACGTTAGCTGTACCCACTGTTGTCAGACCCAGTCCCTGTGAACGTTAGCTGTACCTTCTGGTGTCAGACCCATATGTTGTGAACAGTGTCGGTACTTCACTAGAGACGGGAGGAGACACACACATGCTGTAAGGATGACGCTCCATTCGTGAATGAACGACCGATCTACCCAAACTGCATTCGGAATCAGAAATGTGCCATATGATTGCATGTATATTTTACGGTGAACGTGATGGGCTCCGTACGTGGTCCCTCGTACAATGTTGGCTCGTACGGCGGCGAGGCTTGTCTCGTTCTCGTATGACGGGGAAGAATTAAGGAATCAATCCCTTCCAAACTGGGAGTCCTCAGCTCGCACGCGAGTGTTCCGGGACAGTCATCCACTGCTCCCATCCATGAATCAGGGGAGGGAAACTCCTCCAGGAGGGAGCGGCAAGGGAAGGTCGCTTGTCCCTGATGGTGGTGGCGACAGTGGCGCGCCTCTCTTAGTAGCTCTTCCTCGTTCTCGTCAACCCATGTTTAGCGAGGGATTCCCGTGCAGACGTGCTTCAGGGATCCCATCCTGCCACAGGATTCTCGTACAGGGCTGGGACCTCTCATCGCCTCCCGATTAGTCTGTTGTCCCCGTTGTCATTCTGATGGGCGTCGATCCTGGCGTATGTCTTGCTTGACCTCAAAGACACCTGTAGTTTACCTTGCTTAACCTGAAGCTGTGTGTAGTTTACCTTGCTTAACTTGAAGCTGTGTGTGGTATACCTTGTTTAACCCCGAGCTAAACCTGAGGTCACCTTTGTTTCTCCCCGCTGAACCCGAAGCTGTTCATGATTTAGTTGCTTAACCTGAAAGCCATCTTTGGTTTACCTTACTAAGCCTGAAGCCATCTGTAGTTTACTTTCCTTAACCTGGAAGCATCTGCAGTTTGCCTTAACCTCGTCATCTATGGTTTACCTTGTTTAACCTGAAGCCCTCTTTAATTTACCTTTGCTTATCTTAAGCCTTCTGTAGTTAGCCTTGCTTATCCCGAAGCCATCTCTACTTTACCTTGCTTAACCTAAAGCCATCTATAGTTAAACTTGCTTAACCTAAAGCCATCTATAGTTTGCTCATGCGTAACTTCAAGCCATCTAAAGTTTACCTTGCTCAGCCTCAAGCTAACCAAGGAGTATAGTTTACCTTGATCAACCGCACATCATCCATAAGTTTACCGCAGTTAGCATCTCCCAGAGTTCAGTCTGCCTTGCTTAAACCCAAGCCATCCATCTATAGTCTGAAGCAGATTCTAATTGTGCCAGGAGGATCAGACTCTCATGCCTTGTGGAGTTGAACCCTCTATGAATAGTGAAGAAGTTATGCTTTTCTCTTTTTCTTTCTTCTTCAGTCTTTTGAATCATCCAATATAAAAGCGACTGCTGAAGCCATTGAGAACCCTCGATTTCTTTTGTAGCGTAAGTTTTCTTTTAAGAGAAATGTGGAAGCGATTTAGATGGAGATATTTTGCTTGGGGAGAGTGACAAGGTTAGGATGTACACAAAGCCAAGGTTTATCTTCTGATGTTTGTACTTCTTTCTTTGTGAAGAAGGAGGAGGAGGGGGAGGAGGAGGGGGAAGTGGAGGAAGGTTGAGTTGTCATGCTGGTGAAGTGGGGGTGGGTGGAGTGGGGAGTTGTTGGGTCGAGGGAGCCAGGGTCACACTACTTCGGCAGGGAGAGGTGGGAGGGCAGCTGGGATGGTCTAGACGGGGAGAACAGGTTTGGGAGGGATTGAGAGAAAGAGAGAGAGAGAGAGAGAGAGAGAGAGAGAGAGGAATAGAGAGCGCCCCCACGACTCACCTGGGGGACTCTGGTGTTGAGGTGGGTCTTGGCCAGCTGCTGCTGCTGCGGGTGGACCTTGCCCCTCTTCTTGGCCGGGGTCAGGTGCGTCCGGACCGACTGTCGGCTGAGGGACTTCTTCCTCTGCTCCCTGACACTGATGCTGGCTCCGACTGCCCCGTACATAGTGCCCGTCTGCTGTGACGAGGAGAAAAAGTGAGGTTAGCAACTGCTGGCTGAGAGAGAGAGAGAGAGAGAGAGAGAGAGAGAGAGAGAGAGAGAGAGAGAGAGAGAGAGAGAGAGAGAGAGAGAGTGATGTTTATTTGATGTGTGCTAGGAGGGGAGGTGGGCGCTCCATAGGCACAGGTGAATGTAATTCTGATGATGGCGGGAGGTGATACGTGTCAGCGGGAGTGAGGACTCAGGACAGACAGTGGGAGCTGGAATTCCTGCCACACATTGAAAATCATGTTCCACAGTCCATCAGACACAGCCTGCTCCATACAACACACACACACACACACACACACACACACACACACACACACACACTCTCAGCTTCTCATCTACCGCGACAGGTTCTCTCGAACCCCTCTAGAACCTGTCGAACCTTCCTGGTGTTTGTCGAACCCCACTGGAGCCTGTCGAACCCCGTCGGAATCCGTCGAACCCCGCTAGAGCCTGTCGAACCCCACTGGAGCCTGTCGAACCCCGTCGGAATCCGTCGGACCCCGCTAGAGCCTGTCGAACCCCACTGGAGCCTGTCGAACCCCCGTCGGAATCTGTCGAACCCCGCTAGAGCCTGTCGAACCCCGTTGGAACCCGTCGAACCCCGTTGGAGCCCGTCGAGCCCCACTGGAACACAATATGCGGTGCAGACTGTGAGAGGTGACGCCTCACCGTTCGTATGACATCGATACGTCATTGTTATTTCGTTGTCAGGGAACTTCGTGGCGGCCATGTTGGACACCGAGACGACGCGTATTGTCGCCTGACGTGCGGGTGCTCACTATATCACCGTATGAATATTTTCCGCCCAGAAATATTGATGCTCGTTAAATATTTGACGTGGCACCGAGGCGAGGAGACCAAGCGCTGGCTGTGGCGCTGTACCGTGCCGCAGTGTGGGAGGAGGGGACGTGGGTGGTGTGGGAGAGAGGAGGACGTGTTTTGGTGGGGAAGTCACCGTGTTGAAGGGGAGGGGAACGTGGTGTTATGGAAGGGGACGTGTTGTGGTAAAAAGGGACCTGCAGGGAGGGGTGAAGGTGAGGCAGTACCACCAGCTGGGGTGAGGGAGTGGCCTCAGCTGACCGTCTTGGAGGGTTTGTGTGGCGCGGTGGCATACCGTACCTCCCGTACCGCCTTGTACCGTGCCTCCTGTACCGACGCCTGTACCGTGCTTCCCTCCAAACACCATAATGTGCCGCCTCGTACCATCACCCCTGTACCACCACGCACCATGACCCCTGCCGCGCCCCGCACCGTTGCCTCATGACAGGACCTGTGTGGAGCAGCTTGACACTCGTGTTCTTGACCCCCGACATTCTCTTTCCTGACACCATGACAGCTCTGCTCTTTGTACCACGCCATGTCTTGCCCCCTCCACTGATATTATTATTATTATTATTATTATTATTATTATTATTATTATTATTATTATTTCCCTTCCTTTCCTTTCATACTAGATCGCCATCCCCTGCGTTAGCGAGGCAGCGCCAGGAATAGACGAAGAAAGGCCACAAACGCTCACTTCCATTCTCTAGCTGTCATGTGTAATGCACCGAAACCACAGCTCCCATTTTAATGGTTTGCCCCAGACGTTTCACATGCCCTGGTTCAGTCCATTGACAGCACGTCGACCCCTGTATGCCTCGTCGTTCCAGTACAATCCCTCTCTTGCACACCTTTCATCCTCTTGCATGTTCTGGCCTCGGTCGCTCAAAATCCTTTTCACTCCATCTTTCCATCTGCGATTTCG
>NC_092251.1:5585000-5635000 GCF_036320965.1 Panulirus ornatus | reverse complement strand
GCATTGAGTCATACGGTTGTCAGCACGGGGCGGGATGGGTCGTTGGACCCCCAAAGTGTTGCTGATGTGGCACGGGGCCCTCCCCAAAACTTTAATAATGCCCGTCCAAGACTCGCATACTCGGAAATATACACGAAACATACTTTCACATGACATCCATCATCAACAGCTGTTGGCGCGGGTGGTCTAATAAAGCCACGGCAGCCACGCAGACGCAGTCGATACAACCGAATAACAAATTGAACGTCCAATTGGAGAGAGAGAGAGAAAAAAAAAAAGAGAAGGGAAAATGATACACATTCGTACGTAAGTGTTATTACAGAAAATCGAGAATGCAATTTGGGGAAGTGATATTTCTAATCTTGGATATACAAAATAGGTAATTAGATTAAGGGAACGATATTCAATCTTGGATAAGAATTGATGTTATTGAATTACTGATTATATACACCATGATTTGCGAGCTGGCGAAATGCATGCGGGAGTTCAGAATGCCGGGGGGCAAAGATGCCACAGATGTCGGGTATTTCCCGGAAGTTTGTGACATAGCCTGCGAATGAAGACAGTGTTATATGGAAGGTTTTGACGGCCATGGAAGGGGGAGGGAGGCTTTGGACGGTGGTAATGCGAGAATACGAAACAGTCTCTCCTTGGGGGAGGGAGGGGGATGCGAACCTGGTAATCAGGTCGAGGCTCTGGAATGTATCGACACCACTGGGCCAGCGGTGAGAGGTGTGTGTGTGTGTGTGTGTGTGTGTGTGTGTGTGTGTGTGTGAGGGGAGGGGGGGGAGTGCTGAAGTTGGAGATTGATAGGCAAGTGTAACACGGTGGTGTTATTCAGTGTGGGAGAGTGTTCTTGCTGTTCTTTGGGGAACAAGAGTCTTGTTCCTCAGTATATTGCGTTTCTTCATCACCGTAGCACATGGGTGTTCTTCAGTGTGGTATAGTCTTGCTGTTCAGTGTGGTTCCTCTGTTCTTCAAGCGGTTGACTTCATGGAAACGACTGTTTGACGGAGGTGGAGTGGAGGGGGAGGAAGGGAGAGAGAGAGAGAGAGAGAGAGAGAGAGAGAGAGAGAGAGAGAGGCCTGCGAATAGTAGATGATGTATATGATACTCTTAATGTTCCATGATGGAAACCAGAGACGTGATGATGGAGCTCATCTCTCTCTCTCTCTCTCTCTCTCTCTCTCTCTCTCTCTCTCTCTCTCTCTCTCTCTCTCTCTCTCTCTCTCTCTCTCTCTCTCTCTAACAGCCCCAGACCTAAGCAAAGCAGCCCCACACATCAACCACAAGAGGCAAACCCCCGCACTCCCACCCCGCTCCCACCGCTTTTCACATCACGACCGCAGAACAGATCACTCAAAACCCGCTGAGTGCCACAGCTTCCCTGCCACCACGCAGGAAGCACAGCCTTTTCCTACTCAGGAGCACCAAAGCCGCGGCCCTCTACCCTACGCAGCAGGCACAGCAACAACAACAGCGGCGGCAGCAGCAGCAGCACGCCACCTGTGCCCACCACGCGAACTGTTTGCAAAATAGACAGCAAATCGATTAGTTAAGGTGTGTTTCCAGTGTCGACCGTTTGGTTCTCACTGTGTTTCGTGCGACACACCTGGGCTGGGGAGCCCCAGGAGGGACGGGCAGAAGGATCCAGCAGCGGGAGGGGAGATGGTGGGAAAGTCCCAGGTCGGACTTTAAAACCTGGTGGGCTCGTGGACCTCCCGTGGAGTGGCCAGGCGCAGTTGAGGCCCCCCAGGGAAAGTGAGTTACGAGACATTTGGAGATGAGAATGACCTTGGTCACTCCTGGGTCAGGTGGAGTGACCTGAGGGAACTCCAGGTCTGGTAGAGCGACCTGAGGGAACTCCAGGTCAGGTAGAGTGACCTCGGGGGACTCTAGGTCAGGTGGAATGATCTCGGTCACTCCTGGATCAGGTGGAGTGGCTTCAAGGAACTCTAGGTCAGGTAGAGTGACCCCCAGAAAACTACAGGTCAGGTAGTCTTCCAGGGCACTCAGCAGAATGGGTTGAGCGTCCCCGTTGGGGTTTCTTGGGACCAGGACTGTTGGGGAAGGTTCCCTCTCCACTCTTACCAACACAACAACGTCGTATACCCACGACGCCTCACCCACCCAAAACCACCCACAGGAAGAACCAAACGTCCAGCCATCACTGCAAGCCACACCTACAGCAACCACCACCACTCCTCTATCCTTGATGAAGGGGTTTCCCTAACGCCTCACAACACTCATTGTGTCCCCACTCCTCATGTCCTCGCATCCTTCACGACTCCGCCCCCAGGTGCTCCTGGCCAACGCCTCACCCTCCACGCTGGCGGTGACACATGGGGGCAGCCTCTTTAATCTACTCGTGTGTGCTCAGACGATGACAACGCTCCATCAAGTGTGAAGGCCACCGAATCTAAATTAACCCATTGTGGACGCTAATTAATTAAAAAGTCCTCCTCCCTCCTCCCACCTCCCATCCCGTCCCCACCAGAAGTGTTGAGCCAGACCAATGTTTACACCAGGAAACACGTTATCGAATTAGCTTTAATCCCTGTGTAATATGAGCGGGACTCCAGGCAGACGAGGGCAGCATTAACCCAAACATTCAGTTCAAAAGGGCCTTTGACATGACAGGGCAAAGGTTCAAGAGAGGGTTGTGAAGTTTAAGGGAGGGATTACTCGATTTGAGGGACAGGTTTTCAGGGTGTTGAGGGTCAGTGTTGGTGTTCAGGGTAGGGGTTAGGCACAGTCATTGAGATTGTCGACTTGTGTGTTTGATTACTTGGTTGATGGACAGATTTAGGGCTTTGGGAAGTGGGGTTAAGGCCTATCATTGAGGTTTTCGACTTGTCTGTTTACTTGTGGGTGGGTTTCAGTGTATGGAATGGTTCAGGGGCTGTGAACTGGCTTGATCGTTCTGTACACTCTTGGGGTTGAGACGTGTGGCTTGGGAGATGACGCCGTGGCCGTGGGAGGTTGGGGGTTAGGGGTTCGTCGCACAATCCTTGGGTTGGGAATTGGCTTAGAATTAAGGGAAGGGGGTTTTGGGAACCCTGGTTGGGGCTGGTTGGGGATTTAGTGGCAGGATTTGGGGAGGGGTCACTGACAGGGGCATGTGTCGACAGATTCTTCTACCGTCTGACAGTCGCTGCTGGTTGTGGTGCTGTCAACACAGTTTATGGTATCTGTCTCGTACCCGTCAACTTGTGCTGGTACCCCTTGACAGGTGTTCCTCACAGGAAGCGCTAGATTCTTCTGACCGCAGTCAACAGGTGTTGTGTGAATACCTTGGCCTGGTATCAACAGTTGGCTCCTCCCCGTGCGTGTTGCTGTCAACAGGTGCTGGTGTCCGCTTGACAGCCGTCGGCAGGTGCTGGCACCGTCTTGACCGCAGTCAACGGATGGACATCCCATGTTGAGCGCCGTCAACGTGTTCTGGCACCATCTTGACTGTTGTCATCAGTAGGTGCTTGCACCTTCTCGATCGCCGTCAACAGGTGCCAGCTGGTGCCACAGCGACCGCCGTCAACAGGTGCCAGCATCTCTTCCTCCCACTCCCCCCCCTTCCCTTCCTTTAGCCTCCCCTCCTCCTGCAGCCAATAAACGTCCTCGTAATTTAGGTTTAAGGTCGGCGTGGAGGTCTCAGCTGGTCCAGTCAACAAAAAGAGTCTGGAGGAGGAGGGGGGAGGGGTGTGGTGTATTGATTTACTGTGGTTAGTAAGGGGAGAGAGAGAGAGAGAGAGAGAGAGAGAGAGAGAGAGAGAGAGAGAGAGAGAGAGAGAGAGAGAGAGAGAGAATCATTACTAGCCCATGATCATTCATCACCTGGCATACGTGAAGAATGATTAACACCCGCGGAGCAAGACGGTACGGCCATTGAACAGTACGGTGCGACCCTCGAGCAAGACGCACCACTGAACACGACGGTACGACTTTTGAACACGACGGGGCGACCCTTGAACACGACGGTACGACTTTTGAACACGACGGGGGCGACCCTTGAACACGACGGGACGACATTTGAACACGACGGGGGCGACAACTTGAACACGACAGTACGACTTTTGAATAAGATTCCGGGGTTATGATGGTGGCCTCAAACTCTGACCTGATCTTTTTAGGTGTCAGGCTTATAGTATGGCTATTCAAGGGTCGTGCCACCGTGCTCAAGGGTCGTACCCTTGTACTCACTGGTCGAGCCTACTCGATCCCCTATTGCGATCAGTGATGACTGACACAGAACGTCTCCCACACATGGAAAACTGGCCTAAAAGATATATACGTCCAGGGTTCGTATCCTTCAACCATCAGCCCTCCGGAGGTTATAAGCAGAAGTGCTCGCGTTGTGTACACAGACGCCAGGATTGGGGAGTGCATTCCCGCATCGCCGGGAAACACAGTTAGGTATTTTTGTCTGAATCCAACGCACACACACACACACACACACACACACACACACACACACACACACACACACACACACACACACACACACACTTCCCATGCTTTCAATGCTGCAGTAAAAGTGTGTGTGTGTGTGTGTGTGTGTGTGTGTGTGTGTGTGTGTGTGTGTGTGTTCATCGCAGGCAAAAAAATAAATAAATAAATAAATATATATATATATATATATATAATATATATATATATAATATACTATATATATATATATATATATATGAGAAAGAACTGTAATTCGAATGGAAAACAAATTGAAAAAATGCCGTTACTGACTGTATAACATCCAGTTAAGTTTATTATATATGGGAATTTCACGGGCAATTAGTTTGCGTCGCTGGTATGTGAAGGGGTTTGAATATAAACCAACCCGTGGGGGCCATGAGACTGAACCATAAAAAGGCTTCAGTCAGTCAGCCTTGAATGCTTTGACATATGGTCTGGCTACTGATTGAGAAGCTTCAGGTGTCTGGCCACTGATTCAGAAGCCTGAGGTGTCTGGCTACTGATTCAGAAGCCTCAGGTGTCTAGCTACTGATTCAGAAGCTCCAGGTGTATGGTTACTGATTTAGAAGCTTCAGGTGTCTGTTCAGGTGAGACTTCATGTTTCCCGTTCATGTATCTCAGACTTATGCGTCCCACTGTCTCATTTATGTGTCTCATGTGTCTCATGCGTGTGTCTCACCGTCTCATTTATGTCTCACTCATCTGTGTCTCATTAATGTGTCTCGCTCGTGTGTCTCATGCATGTCTCACAGTCTCATTTATGTCTCACTCACGGTGCGTTTCACTCGTGTGTCTCATTCACTCATGAACAGCTCCTCGTTTGGTGTGGAAACATATCAGAAATTGTATTGAAAAATTAGATTTTATTTAACAGTATTTCAGGATCATATAACTGCAAAAAGAAGGAAACGGCATGTGAATAGTTAATTGTAAAATGGACGAATCATGTACATGGATCCTCACATTCCTTTTTGTCTCAAGGGTAAATGACTTAGTTGTAGCCAGACATGCCTTAAAGATATGTTTGAATCAAATGGCTAAGGATTTAAAACTTTACATATATGGTCCCTCCCTTTTATTTTTTTTGTTTACATCCCATACTTACAATTTACAGAGCCTTCATCCGGGGTTTCGAAGCAGCTCGGCCAGATCCACCACACCTGAGGAAGAAAACGGAATTTTTTTTGTTCTCATTTTTATTTTTGTAGAAAATGTGTGACTGATTCTTGAACCCGACAGTATACGACCCTCGGGTAAGTATGATGACCTTTGGCTTGACCCATGATTAAAGTCCTTTTACCCCGAAGGATCAGGTCAAAGGTCACGGACTGACGGTATAGCGTTGTTAACTAGCGCGTTTTCTCGTATGTTAATCGTTAACTAGCATATCATCCAGTATGCCTGATGCTCTTATGTCACCTGCGAAATTCTAGTATACCATGTAGCATCTGGTATATATTAAAGCCAGTATGGTTGAATGTTGGATGCTGTGTTAGCCAGAGTATCAAGTGTTAGCCGCTGTGTTGAATGGTCGTCAGAATGTTAGCCGCTGTGTTGAATGGTCGTCAGAAGGTTAGCCCCTGTGT
The DNA here is from genome assembly GCF_036320965.1 of Panulirus ornatus. Taxonomy (NCBI): domain Eukaryota; kingdom Metazoa; phylum Arthropoda; class Malacostraca; order Decapoda; family Palinuridae; genus Panulirus; species Panulirus ornatus. The sequence continues at coordinate 5,628,947 of NC_092251.1, read as the reverse complement.
TGAATGGTCGTCAGAAGGTTAGCCCCTGTGTTGAATGGTCGTCAGAATGTTGTATGTCAGCTGAGGGCGTAGACAAGAGGCGGTTGTGTTGGTTGGATCCCCGTGTGTGGTGTGTGGGGTGAGGGCAGCCTGGGCTGGCTTGCTTGTTCCTCTTCAATGACGGTCACATACGATCGAACCTCTGTGCTCTGTTATGCACCTGTGTTAAGTGCCGTAGTCCTGTGCTCTGTTATGCACCTGTGTTAAGTGCCGTAGTCCTGTGCTCTGTTATGCACCTGTGTTAAGTGCCGTAGTCCTGTGCTCGGTTATGCACCTGTGTTAAGTGCCGTAGTCCTATGCTCTGTTATGCACCTGTGTTAAGTGCCGTAGTCCTGTGCTCTGTTATGCACCTGTGTTAAGTGCCGTAGTCCTGTGCTCTGTTATGCACCTGTGTTAAGTGCCGTAACCTCTGTGCTCTGTTATGCACCTGTGTTAAGTATTGTAGTCCTGTGATCTGTTATGCACCTGTGTTTAAGTGCCGTAGTCCTCTGCTGTGTTATGCGCTTGTGGTAAATACTTGACGTCCTGGTCTGCTGTGTTATGACCTTGTGTCACTTGGGTGTCCTGTCTCTAAGGCTATGTTATCTTGGCCTTGATAACCACAACAGGCAGATCTCACGATGATTCTCCCCTCCACGTCTTTATAACGTACATGACGCCATGCTCGTGAAGTTTGTGGATAAACGGCTCAACTAGACCGCCCGATTACACGAGGTGATTAGTGAGCGATGGCATTAATGGGGGGGGGGGGAGGTGTGTGTGTGTGTGTGTGTGTGTGTGTGTGTGTGTGTGTGTGTGTGTTTGGGGGGCGAGTATGTCACTTCTGGGGGTGGGTGGCACTGGGAAGGGAACGTGATTTAAGACGGTTGATTAGAGTCTGTGGGAGAGGCTGGAATGCACCCATGCCCCCCCCCCCACTCTCTCTCTCTCTCTCTCTCTCTCTCTCTCTCTCTCTCTCTCTCTCTCTCTCTCTCTCTCTCTCTCTCTCTCTCTCTCTCTCTCATATCCTCAAAGCTGTTCTGTTTTGTTTCTTGCTTGCTTGTTTTGTTATTAGTGGAGGACAGAGGTCTGGTCTGGGCTGGCTAGTGTGACTTGACAACACAGGCCAGTGAAAGTTTCACACCAGCCAGTGTGAGTTAACATAGGCTAGGAAGAGTTAACACAGGCTAATAAGAATTAACACAGCCCGGTAAGAGTTAACACAGGCCAGCACGAGTTAATGACCCTTGGGACGCATGATCACCGGGAGTAAACATGAAACAGGCCAGCATGAAACATCTGCCTAATGACCCTTAATGATCATAATTACACCTTGTTAATACATTGTACTCTAACTACCCGATGGAAGGTCCATAAAGCCGAACCCAACACTGTGTTTGGGAGGTACAGTGACCCCTAGCCGACGGGTCATACGAAATCTAAGTGAACTTAGAATTTGATTGTTATACTCAAAATATTTTTAGGAGAGAGAGAGAGAGAGAGAGAGAGAGAGAGAGAGAGAGAGAGAGAGAGAGAGAGAGAGAGTTGAGATATTAGATTTTTTTTTCTTAATGCTTCATATCATTCATGGCAATGGATGAATTTTCTTTTCAATATAGTTTTCAGACATCTCTGATAGAATGTTATTATTCTTTTATACAGTTTCTCTTTTGGTTTTTAGCTTCTTTTTTGACTATATTTTTAGCCGTTGGTGTTGCTGAGGACGTACGTGAACACAGGAGCGAGGTTGGAGGTTGTCCCGACTCCTCACAGGAGGCGAGGTTGTGTGAGGCGCTATTGAGCCAGGCTGTGGCTACTGCTGTCTCCCTCCCTCCCTCACTCCTCTGGTGAGGTCAGTTGCTGTGTTACCTCTCTTAATCCTATGTTGAGGTCCGTTGCTGTGGTACCTGTCTCGCTCCTATGTTGAGATCCGTTGCTGTTGTATTGCCTCCTCCTTTATGGAGGTTCCCCTCACCCCTCTGTCGCATCAAGTGGTCGCAGGAGGATCGCAAGCTGTCCTGTTGCTGCAAGCGTCGTTGTCGTGTGTGTGTGTGTGTGTGTGTGTGTGTGTGTGTGTGTGTGTGTGTGTGTGTGTGTGTGACCTGCGGCGATATATTTTGGGATCAGAAAGTGCTGGGAGAAGGGAGGTCTTCGTCAAAACCGGGTGTCACCCCTCAGTTTCAGACCATTATACATATTGGCCGGGGGGTGGGGGTAGGGGTGAGGGGCACGTCCCCTCCTCCCCTTGTGTCTTGACGTGGGTGGTGGTGGGATCCCCCCTCCCCCCCTGGGGCCACGCGGAGGCTGCGATGCGCCGCTTTAATGTCGAGACGCAATACTTGAGGGATGTGTTGCAGTCCCCCCTCCACCCTCCACTCCTGCGCCTCTCCCTCTTCCTCTTCCACCTCCTCCTCCTCCTTTTCCTCCCTAAGGGGGACGGGACGCGTTGCCTGCCCCTGACCCCAGGCCTCTGCTGTGAGGTGCCGCACGAAGGCGTTCAAGCGGCGAGCCACGTCGTCTCCGTGCTGTTAATGACCCTCTTGACGGAGGGGGGGGGGGGGGGGGACGACATTTGCTGCTGTTATAGACACCGTCAGGGCCTTTCTCTGGTCCGTCGTTGTCGATCTACGACCGCTTGTTGGCGGTGTGGTCATGTTCGGGGGGGTGTCCCGTGTCGCCTTGTCTGTCTTGGACCACACCCTCGCCGTCACCCAGTACCCTCCCCGTCACCCGGTACCCTACCCGTCACCCAGTACCCTCCCCGTCACCCAGTACCCTCCCCGTCACCCAGTACCCTCCCCGTTGTATCGCCCAACACAAGCATCCATATTCAAGTGACGTAACTTGAGGACCGTCAATATTTTCCCAGGCCACATTCTGATGTGAGGGGCCCCACTCTCCTCCACTCCCTCCCTCTCGATGTACAGACCCCGCCCTAAGCTTCCCTCTCTCTCCCTCTCGATGTACAGACCCCGCCCTATGCTTCCCTCTCACTCCCTCTCGATGTACAGACCCCGCCCTACGCTTCCCTCTCGATGTACAGACCCCCTCCTACGCTTCCCTCTCTCTCTCTCTCTCTCTCTCTCTCTCTCTCTCTCTCTCTCTCTCTCTCTCTCTCTCTCTCTCTCTCTCTCTCTCGATGTAATGTTCCTACCTTCCTCCTCTCTCCCCTCCCTCTTAATCTGGTTGAATTCTCTTGTCTTATACATAATGACTGGGACTCCAAGATAACCTCCTGTTGATGTATATACTTAGACTCTCGTCAGCCCATCATCAAGTTACCACATAAAGGATCGTTGGATGATATTAGACCTGACGGTAAAGGGGATCGGGTGTACGTGTGGCTCTCAGCGGTAATGAATGGGGGAAGCGTCCGACTGGCTTCACGTGAGTCGTGGGGTGCCGCAAGGCTCCGTTCTGGGACCCACACTTTTTCGTCATTTAAATCAGCGTCTTGGAGACGGGGCTCGTTAGAGGAATTCGCCGGCCACACGGAATTGGGGAAACACAGGCGAGGCAGAGGAAGGCTGCCCGGGAATGGAAAGGGGTTTGGGCAAACCGTTGGACTAGCCAAATGGCTTGGGGAATAGATTTCAGTGGAGACGAAAGCTAAGTAACCGCCCGTTGATGAGAGAGACATAAATCACGAATGGAAGATATTTGGTTAGCCCCATTTGTTATGGTACTACTTCGTCGAAGGCGGCTCCACCTGCGGCATGACCTCATGCAGGGGGAAGAACGGTGACACACACACACACACACACACACACACACACACACGTTGGTGTAAAGTGATCCACGATCAAGGAGGAACCTCGTTTGTGTCATTATTTATTTCCCAGGCAGCAAGTGGTTAGGTTGAACGCTTTTGTACAAGTAAAACACCAGTTTCCACGTATCCTCTCCACGGGGCTGGGGGTCGTCACATGTAATATTTGGATCAATCTTAATGCAAGAATGTTAGAGGCTTTGTATTTATATTTATATTTATATATTTTTTTTGTAGAATGCCCACGTTTCCTGCGCAGTACATACTGTGGTCAACATTCCTCCAGGCCGGCCAGTTCGACACAGTCATTCCCGTGCGACCTCAATTCCCGTTACTCCCCCCCCCCCCCCTCCCCCCTCCCCCGCTTACCCCTCCTCTCTCTCCCTGGCCCCCCCCACCCAGCCAGCCCTCACCCCCCCCCCCCCCCACCATCTGTTGTTGTGGTAGCTGGTCTGACCCAGTAACCCCACCCAACCCCCACCTCCCACACACCAACCCTCCCCCCACCTTCCTGCCGACACACGACCATCAGTATATAGGTATGCAAATCAAGTCCTGGTAGATGTAAGTCGACCGTCTCGCGAGTGCTGTGGGACTGGTATACATATGTGTATGGCTCTAGCCCATCAGATTGCCACACTCAGGGGGGGACATCAGCACCTCGCACACCGACCCCCATCAGACAAGTGGCCTCCATTTTCTATGGTGCTGGCCCTGTAGCTTGAGCCTTAAGCGTTTGTATGGGTGGGGGCTGGCCTTCCCCATGCCCAATCCCCCATCTCTCTCTCTCTCTCTCTCTCTCTCTCTCTCACACACACACACACACACACACACACACGTCATACATAAGCTAGAAAAAAGAAATGCTATACGTTAAAAAAAATGTTATACGTTAGTAAAGAATGTTCAAGGGGATGGAACCTGCACAGCGTCATGTGTAAGTGCCAGGCGCGCACGTAAACAGGCAAGTTGATCAACTTTCGTAATGGTAATACCGTCAGTTTCACGTTCAAAAGCTCGTAATTGGAAGACTCGAACAATGCGAGGGGGTGTTGGCATTCATGGGGAGTGATCCTAGAAATCCACTGAAACTGAGAACCGGTTTGCTGAACGTCCATCCGGTTGGTGAAGATGATGAACGTCCATCCGGTTGGTGAACATGGTGACCATTATTTTTTTATTTTAATTCCACACTTACAAACGTCTTATCCAGCCTGGCGCGCAGTGTTGCTGGCTAATCTGGGGTGGATCTCCTCCCAGCTCTTTGAAACCGTGAATTCAGACTCGCTCTGGCTTGACAGGGTCTGCCATGCCTCGTTGTGTTGCCTCCGTCTCTCTGTTCTGCGGAGATTATTTCCGCCACTGCTCCCGTGTGCTGCGTGCCGCCCGTGTTCACCCCCCAAGACTTTAGTGCCTTGACCCCGCGGTGAGATGCTGCTTCCAGTGGTTTCCTCGAGGAGAGCATGTCCACGAGGATGAACCGTTATCGTAAAGCTTCCTTGCCCGTTTTCCTCCTCCTCGTATAGTCTTTCCCCTCTTTACATCTTCAAGAGTCGGGTCTGCGTCTGTGTTATTTCATATTTTCACCAACACAGCTTTTTACCGTTTTTACCTGTCACCTGTCAGGTCATGACGAAGGAGTTCTCTCTCTCTCTCTCTCTCTCTCTCTCTCTCTCTCTCTCTCTCTCTCTCTCTCTCTCTCTCTCTCTCTCCCCAGATATGTCGACTTCTTCAGACTGATAACCGGCTGGATAAACTGATATCTGATTGGCCGATTCCATCAGTCGTAGACTCATGGTAGCCAGTCTACGTACGTAGCCTCATCGTTCTTGGCGTGAGTGCGTGACGTAACCGGATTATTTTTCCCCGCTCACGAGCCGACCCATCAAGAATGCTGTTTTGACCCCTCAGGTATGACGTCAGGGTAACTGCAAAACACCTCCCAACGGGTGACTCCTTCCACCAATCACGGGGCCTCTCCTCCCGATGGTTGGGTGTGATGATGTCACGGGAGGGCGGCGCCGCTCCTATTGGCTCGTCCGTTCCACCGTCCCTCCCACCGTCACGGATTTTCTCAAGCATTACATCACCTCTCACGTTACCCTTGATGACGTAAGGGAGGCAGTCGATGGCTCGCGTTCAGGTAACGACAACAGATTTAGTCTCCTTTTCGACCCAGAAGTCTGTGTCGTCACGGGTGTTCCTCCAGCAGGAGCGGGCGTAAATGTTGGCTTTGGCGGAGGTAGAAACGGAGGCGCTCCCACCTCCTCACGAACCAGAGGGGAGGCTTGAGAAGTCCTGCCCCATTTGGGTCGAGTGTTGGGGATTGATTCGTCCCGGTCGGCTTGGTGGGATTGGTTTATCCCGTCAGAGACCTGTGGCGTCAGAGACCTGGGATTTGATTATTCTCTGTGTGTTCTTTTTACACACACACACACACACACACACACACACACACACACACAGATAGGCAGCAATCTATCGGTCAACCCTCGACGGGGAGGAGGAACACCTGGGTTGTGTGTGTGGGCCGACTGCCACGCCCAAGGTTCGAAACCATGCGTGCCCCGACCCCTTGCTGGCCCGTGCTGACTCATGGGAAGTAACGCTAATCACTACACCACTGAGGCCTGTGTAGCGTATGTGTCTCTCTGGGTTTAAACTAATGGCTGTTTAAACACTGCTTCGTCCTCATAACAAGAACTCTTTGAGTCGTTTTTCAATATATATATATATATATATATATATATATATATATATATATATATATATATATATATATATATATATATATATATATATATATGACGATTCACGAATATAAACATAACACGAACTTTCGTTCTAACATGTCGTGTGGTGCTTAAGCAGGAATTCGGATCGTGACGAACTTCTGCGGTGAAAGCGTCTTTCGAGCGCTCACGAATGGGACGAAGCTAAGGAAGCGACGGAAGGGTTCGTGCCACTCAGCCAAGCCCTAAAGCTTCGCACATGCTAAGCTTAATCAGTGAATCTGTCATGACATTTATTAATTTCGGTGGAAAATAAAAAAAGATCATTTTGCTGAGTAGCCCCGTGACATGTCCATGTGCTGAGTCATTTCATGCTATCGGAAAGACTGATTTGCTTTACGCCAAGTTGTCGTAACGTTGTAGAACGCAGGGTAACGACACTGAACAGTAGTTACTGGGTACGTTAGGAAATGAGGAATTTTAAGGACACTCACAAATACAATGACACTTAAGTAGAAGAGAGAGAGAGAGAGAGAGAGAGAGAGAGAGAGAGAGAGAGAGAGAGAGAGAGAGAGAGAGAGAGAGCACGTCATCCAAAAGTTAATTCATTCCCTTCATAGAATGTTTATATCCGTCATTGAAATGGATAGATGGTAATTATCATGTTGTGACCCACTGGCAACGTTTATTCTTTTAAGTATTGACAGTTATTGTAGGTTTTATTATTGTCAAAATACTTAATAACAGCTTATATAAAGCAGCTGACCGAGGTGTATGATTATCACGCTCTCTACACCCTCATTGCTTCTGGCTGAGTAATTGTGTGTAAAATAATCGAGCGATGTATTGATCATTTTCTGTTGACACGAGGGCCACCGAGCTAGGAAGAAAAAGCCGCCTGAAAGAACCATAATTCTTCCAAACATTTTGATAAGAAAAACGAATGTAATTGGTCCGTCGTAATGGTCCTTCTTACTGGTTCGTCGTAATGGTCAATCGTAATGGTCCCATCGTACTTGGTCCATCGTCGTAATGGTCCGTCGTGATGGTCTGTCGTGATGGGTCTGTCGTAGTTGGTCCGTCTTAATGATTCTGTCGTAATGAGTCCGTCGTAGTAATGGTCCGTCGTAATGAGTCTGTCGTAGTAATGGTCCGTCGTAGTAATGGTCCGTCGTCGTAATGGATCCGTCGTAGTAATTGGTCCGTTGTCGAGGTGGTGTTGCCACCCGGAGCAGCCAGGACGACCCACTCCCGCCGAGAGCCGTCATAACCAGCACTCACCACCCACACGCGCCTCAAGCAAGTCAATTGCGGACGATGTCTTATCTATTCTTTTTGTTTCTAGTTCGGGACGTAACATTTCCAGTGTCGGGGAGTCGTTGGCTGGTGATTCTCAGCTCGCCGGCGATCGCCAGGGACTAGGGTTGAGTTAGGGAAAGACGGGGTAGGTCAGAGATGGTGTTGGTCAAGTGGTTGGGGGTCAAGAAGGCTAGGAACAGGTGGCTAGGGTCAGGAAGGCTAGGGACAGGTGGCTAGGGTCAGGAAGGCTAGGAACAGGCCGGTGGTATCGGGGAATGATAATGTCCAGCTCCCGCGTGTCGTGTTAATCACAGGCTGATGGACCATGCATAGTGTAGGGGTGGCTTTAGTGGCTGGTATGGTGGAGTGACGAGGGAGGAAGACATTTTGAGACGGAGGAGTATGTGAGGAAGACAATACACGGAGGAGGGTAGTGGGGGGAAGACAGTACAAAGGGGAAGGTAGTGGAAGGAAGACAGTACAAGGAGGAGGGTAGTGAGAGGAATACAGTGCAAAGAGGAAGGTAGTGGAAGGAAGACAGTACAAGGAGGAGGGTAGTGGGAGGAAGACAGTACAAGGAGGAAGGTAGTGGGAGGAAGACAGTACAAGCAGGATGGTGGTAGAAGGCATGGGGACAGGATGGACTGCACGGAATTGTTCTTTTGGGGCTCGGCCACGCACGGCTGGCGGGGTCCTGGTTTAAGTGCATGACAATCACGACACCTGAAAGAATGCCTCAGACAGCAATTGAAGAACGTCATATACACGTGACCGTCGTTTAAAAAAAGATGACCGTCGTTTGAAAATAAAATAATGGATAAAAAAGGATAAGTAATGTGTTGTCAGGACCCTCCTCGGCTCTCGTTATGTTGTTGTCTGTAATAGAGCCAAGGTCACCTGTGGTCGGCGGGGAGGTGGGGAGGGGAGCTACTCGCTTGTTTATTTGATGGTCGATGTCATTATCCAGCGGATAGCACGTAGGGCTTCCCCCCACCTGGCGGCCGGGAGCTCACCTGCTGGCGTGTGGTGGGTAGGTCCTCAAGTTCTGTGGGAGGTCTTCGAAGGCGCCACTCGCCAGCTTCTGCGTTACTGTTGCCGAGGGAAGTCAGTTTCCTTCTTTGCTTCCCGCACTTTTCCACTCGGCCAATGTCGTTGATTCCAGCTACTTTCGTCTGCCGTGATCAAGGGGATTCATATTTAATGGCTGCTTTCTTGTCATCAGTTGCCAAAGAGACTCAAGAGCTCGTAACTTGTCTCCTTCCTTTTGATCTGTCATATACTCTGTCTGTGGTGGTCATTGCTTCCTGTCATGTTTCTCGCGGCACTTATGGTCTATCATCTTCGTTTCACAATTTCCATGACACTCGGAGTTTCTCAGCACCTCTCCTCCTCCTCCTCCTCCTCAGTTTGGTCTTTGAAGTGTTGATTAATTCCTTCTTTTCTTCAGTTCCTCGTCATTTAGAGCTTAACTCTGCTTCCGTTCTGCGGTCTCTCGACTTTCACCGTTTTGTATCGACGTTTCCCGGGTACTTATTAATCATAAGTTTGTACCTATTCATTACTTATGCTTCCGGTTAAGTTTCTTCTGTATTTCCTGTAGTAGAAAGTAGATATGTGTAGATACTTGTCGAATAGTTTAGGAGAGCGAGGCAGGCACAACTCATTTTTTTTGTTTATGAATAAACTTTCGACACTGGAGGACGAGGGAGTTTCCAGGAATCCACTCGCCGAGTTCCTGGAACCAGGCACCGGCCTTCCGGGAGCAGCAGTAGGGCGCTACGTCAGGAACCAGAGACGCTCACCACCACGAACACACTCATGATCCAGTGAACTGTTCCTGTACGACGAGGATTGGTTATGATACGGTGTGTGTGTGTGTGTGTGTGTGTGTGTGTGTATGTGGGGAAGAGGTGGTGGAGGAGGAGGGGTGGTGGGGGATGGGGTTGAGGCAGGGGGGTTCTCCCTCAATAAATTACTACTTGCGCCGTGTACACGGGGGGATCGGGACTGTGGTGTTGGTGGGGAGTGGACGGTAGACGAGGGTGGGCGACGGTAGACTTATTGGAACCTGATCGTCGTGAGGCCACTCCCAAGGACGCAACGTGACAAGTTCAGGAAGAGAGAGAGAGAGAGAGAGAGAGAGAGAGAGAGAGAGAGAGAGAGAGAGAGAGAGAGAGAGAGAGAGAGAGAGAGGCTCGTACGGCTGTGTGTATCTGACCGTTACACACACACACACACCATAGTGCACCTAGACTCCGGATTATTCACGGGGTGGTGCTAACTGCCCCAGGTATAGTGATGGTCTTTGCACGATAGCATTATTTTTTCCCCTCTTCTTCCCCACCGTTAGCGTGACCCCCCCCTGTCCGTACGTATGTTGGTAACGAGACGTAAACAGTCCTGGGTCGCACCGTCAGGCCCTCGTTACCATACAAGTGGCCCCCAATGTTTACGTTCTGAAGGGCGGCAACAGGCAGGGCAGGGCTGGGGAGGGCAGGGGGAAGGGCAGGGGGGAAATCACCAGACTTAATGGGTTTTACGGCTCGCACTGCACCTCTGGTGGTGGGGAGGTATGTGGGAATTTGTGTGTGGGGCATTTATTTTTTTTTTTTTTTGCAATTCTCTCTCTCTCTCTCTCTCTCTCTCTCTCTCTCTCTCTCTCTCTCTCTCTCTCTCTCTCTCTCTCTCTGGGGGAGGTTGGAGGAGGTGCTGCCGCAGCCCGGGTATCGGGAGGGAGGGCCAGGGGACGACGGCTGCCCAGTCGAACCAACACTTCAGTGGCCGTCAAGTTTTACCCCTTGGGCCCAGGGGAGCTAGGTATCTTTTCCCTCTACCTCAGCCACGCGTGGTGGGCTTCTGCTGTTGCTGGCTCTTTTTTTTCTTTTTTGAGTCCACAAACACAGAAGCTCTCCACCTCACACATAACACTTGCCAACACGAACTCACACGGATCCGTTCTTCGTCACTCTGTATATTTTCCGGCGGTGAGCACGACGCTCTGGGCCTTCCTCTTGGCACACTGCCCACCACACACGTTTACCCCGGTGCGCAGAAGTGCCACATATCGTAAACGGGACTCGAACTCAGGTGCTGGAAATGTTCAGGTCACGGCGCTTCCGGTGGCACAAACTGCGCCACAACTGCGTCTGAAGTGAGGTGAGGGAGACGTGTCAGGGAGGAGGAGGAGGAGGGGAAGACGAGGGTGAACACAGGGGAACGAAGAAAAGAGGAAGAGAGAGAAATGTTAGACGAGCCCTAGAGAGAGAGAGAGAGAGAGAGAGAGAGAGAGAGAGAGAGAGAGAGAGAGAGAGAGAGAGAGAGAGAGAGAGAGAACCCCAGGAATGGTACCAGTGCAGCGGTGAAGACTAACTAAGGAAGGCCTGTCAGCAGTGAAAGCAGTGTATTCCCCTAAGTACAGCGGGGATGATTACAGTGCTTAACGTAACCTGACCTATGGCACTGTTCCTCACCCCTCCGAGGTCAGTGCCGGGGGGCCAGTGTACACACCAGACCAGCTTGGGGCGCCATTACCTCAACACCACAGACTCATCAAACCACAGTGAACTTTTCGCGTGTCATGGAGACCGCGGGGAGCCCTGGGTGCAGTACATGGGCTGTGCTATTCCAACCTGAACCTGTTGTTGTATGATAAACAACGGAGAAAATTAACCGTGAATAAGTGACAAGGTGGCGGGAAGGAGGCACTCCACCTCCCTTCCCCCCTCAACCATCCACCCTTCCCCAAGGAGATGGGCGAGTTTCACCTCCCACCCCCAGCTCCCCCATTCCCGCACGTCTTGTGTAATGAAATACGGGTGGCACAATGCGTAGAGTTCCTCACTCTTACACCACCGCACGCACACACAGTCTCTCTCTCTCTCTCTCTCTCTCTCTCTCTCTCTCTCTCTGTATATATATATATATATATATATATATATATATATATATATATATATATATATATATATATATATATATATATGTATGTATGACTGATTTTGATGATATCGATAATGATTATAAAGATCTAACTACTATTATTACTGCTACTACTACTACTACTACTACTAATGATAATAATGATAATAATGATAATAATGATAATGATGATAATAATGGTATAAGGGAGAAGGAAAACCGCCTTTGTTTATTCTACGTATGAGGAGCAGCAACGGGATTTTTTTTTTTTTATCGGAGGGGGGGCTTGAGATCTTCCCTCCTGTAGTATCACTTAAAAAAAAAGACTAAGAAGCCAAGCGACGAGTTTTTCCATCAGGGCTCAGCCCCTAACGTTGCCTCGCCGAAGTCGTTAAAAACGCGTTGAGTGAATTAAGACATGAAAATGGTAAAGATCCGTTTGCAATGAGGCGTGTGCGACACTCGGGTAGCGGCGATACTTGCCGTTACGACGGTCGTAACTTGGAGTGAACTGGCCATCATAACCCCAGCCATGCTTGACGTAAATCCATCGGGTTATTGTCGGAAAAATATATATATATATTTGTCATCTCACGACACATGCGAGAACGTGTTTCCTCCAGGGGGAGAGGATGTTTCTGCCACCTCGGCGACGCCTTCTGGCTGCCGCCGACTTCCCGCGTCTTAGAATGGCTCCTTCGCCGCCTTCTGCTGCGTCCCTCCGTGACGCCCGCGAGGGCAGTAGTAGCAGGACGAAAGCAAGGGAGGAGGGTAGCCTGCGCTGTCATGGTGGAGATAGATAGATAGATAGATAGATAGATAGATAGAGAGAGAGAGAGAGAGAGAGAGAGAGAGAGAGAGAGAGAGAGAGAGAGAGAGAGAGAGAGAGAGAGAGTGTATGTGTGTGTGTGTGTGTGTGTGTGTGTGTGTGTGTGTGTATGTGTGTGTGTGTGTGTGTGTGTGTGTGTGTGTGTGTGTGTATGTGTGTGTGTGTGTGTGTGTGTGTGTGTGTGTGTGTGTGAGGCTTTGATGATGGTCAGGATATAAGTAACTCAAACATAATTAATGAGGACACGGAATGCTTTGGGGTCTCATTAATGTGGAGGTCGATAACGACCTGGTCACGGCTTTGGTTTATATCGCCGGCCGGCCGGCCGGCACCGTGTCTGTGTGTGTGTGTGTGTGACGGGTCTTGTCCTGGCGGTTATAAATAGGCAGCCGACACCGTGTGTGTGAGACTGACCGTGTACTGGTACTGTACTGGCAGCCAACATGTGTTACACGGGTCTTATGGTACTGGCAGCCAACGTGTTACACGGGTCTCGTACTGGCAGCCAACATGTGTTATATGGGTCTTGTACTGGTATTGTACTGGCAGCCAACATGTGTTATACGGGTCTTATACTGGTATTGTACTGGCAGCCAACATGTGTTATATGGGTCTTGTACTGGTATTATACTGGCAACCAACTATGTGTTATATGGGTCTTGTACTGGTAGCCAACATGTGTTATATGGGTCTTGTACTGGTATTGTACTGGCAGCCAACATGTGTTATACGGGTCTTGTACTGGTATGACACATGTGTAAGACAGAACTTGTATCATAGAGGCAGCCAACAATATGGGCAGTACAGGAACTGTGTATAATAGCCAACTGTGGTTAGATGTAGTAAGTGTTTAAGCACAATTCTGTTTAGATGTGACCAAACTATTTGCAGTTCCTTTTTGACCAATTTTAAGAGGAAATGAACATAACGGCAAATAATTCTTTAATGGTATACACTCAAGACGTTACTGTGCAAAAGAAGAATACATCAGTTCTTACGAGGGGAAGAGTATCATCCTGGTCTTCCGTAGGAGGACACGCTAGGACCGCTTCTGTTTCTCTTCTGTGTTTAGTAGTGGAACAATGTTTCAGGGAAGCCATACATACGTTTGGTAACTCACGATGGAAAGATTTCTAGTAAGTGTAATGTCTGTCACAGTTTAAGAGATGTGGTTAATGGTGAGGTAACTCAGTTTTCCTAAAGGAACGACATCTGAGTTTCAAGATTTCACAAAACGTACGATGTTTTCTAAACTGACTTGTGGCTTATATCCAAACGTGAGGATTTAAACAACGACCGTACCTGCATATTTGATTAGCATTTTCTTCCTTTACAGTCGGCAGCTGGTTTACCAGACAAAGAAATATCTTTGTTTATACGCACCAGGACAGTACAGATCTTAGGTGTATCGATGAACGCTGGACGTAGCCTGACATAACGAGTTTTAAAATGGCAATCCAATTTCTTTGTGAGGCCCTGACCTCACGTACGGCGTGGTAATTGGGGGGCCAAGTGCATGCCGGAGCCCCCAGCGCGTGACTCCTATCGCTACAGAAGTGGATAGTGAGACACTTTGCCTGTCGCTCAGGGTGGCTCAAAAAAAAAGACTTCAGCGCCACTGTCGTAGGATCGGGCTTGGAGACGTATGCCTGTGTCTGCTGTACGAGCGTACGTGGCAGTACATGGGGGGAAAAGATCACATAAAGGTAGATCTGATGGCCTGTGAGGATATCTACCGGAGGACAGTAGACGGGGTAGATAACAGATCTTTTAATCTATGACGTGCGACCTGGTTATCAGGCTGGACGACACTAACTCCGTCGTAAATTCATAATTGACGTAGATGGAGACAGTAGAGTAGCGTGTGCACGTAGTGATTATCCAACTGCCGTGGCTCAACATCACACACTTCACTGTTGGCTCGTGGGGTACTGTTCGGGCTGGCAGTGAACGACAGCAGTGTCCCCCACAGTGAGAGGGACTTCGCATTCTGCCTGCTCTTGTGCCCTTTGCTCGGTAGTTTGGTGTTGGAAGATGTGTGTACCCCTCCTACCTCAACAGTCTCTCCTCTTTACAGCCGTGCAGTTTTAATACTGGGTTTGAGGAGAGTCAGGGAGACGGAGTGTTCGGGAGACGGAGAGAGAGAGAGAGAGAGAGAGAGCTATGAAGAGACTGGGGAAGTGTTAGAAGACGGTGGAGGGAGGGAGGGAATGTGTGGTGTTGGAGGAGCAACAGCACTTGAACCCTACATATCGTGTTCCCTCCCTCCCCTAGTCCTGAGTGGGCATTTACTAGTTGTGTGTGTGTGTGTGTGTGTGTGTGTGTGTGTGTGTGTGTGCTCGCGCGAGTGTGTGGCCTTGAGATCCTCATCAGCACACACCCTAACCTACACAAGCCATTAAGGTAATTACAAGATCTGTGGCCTTGGCATCATAATAAATTTGACATATGTAAATTATTGATTTACTCCTTAAGTTTGGTCGTTAGTTAGACACACACACACACACACACGCACACACACACACACACACACACACACACACACACACACACACACACACACACACACACACACACACACTGGGGAGGGGTGAGGTAGGGGTATTGGGGCATTGTAGTCACGCTGTGTCGCACCTCCTACGTTGTAGGAATTGTGACATGGTGTCCTGGTACGATTTTCCAGATTGGCGCCATCCCCTACATAGGAATCCCTCCCAAGTGGCTCTTGCCATGCTGGACCTGTAGTCGGCACGAGAGATTTGCCATGCCGTCTTCTCAGGTCTGAGGCATCTGTATCACACTTGCCGTGAAGTCGTCATATGATCGGCTTGCTATGCAGTCGTGATATGATCGGCTTGCTGTGCAGTCGTCATATGATCGGCTTCCTATGCAGTTGTCATATGATCGGCTTGCTATGCAGTCGCCTTGATCGGCTTGCTATGCAGTCGCCTTGATCGGCTTGCTATATGATCGGCTTGCTATGCAGTCTTGACGTGTGTTCGTTGGGGGGCGTCCGTGCCGTACCTGTGCGTTGGCCTGCGTTATTAACCCATGATTTCGTGTGATGTTCATGTTTTCGTAAAGTCTCGTTACTGCGATTGCCTTTGCGCAGTCTTAGCTTCTGGTTTGCTGAGTGGTCTCGAGGTCAGACGGACTTTGTGCTGGGGTCAAGGGACGCGTGTGTGTGTGTGTCGAATCACTCCCTGGGGCTGTGTTTGTGGTTGATTATAACCCCATGTCCATGACCCAAACCCCCATCAGTACGATGAATAGAATCGCCACAGCTGATGGTTGTAAGTTGCACTCGAGGGGGTTTGATTAAGACGTTGCACTTAAAGGGAGTTAAGTGGTCGTATCCAAGGGACTGAGTTTTTACACTCAAAGGCCCCGTCCTGGAGGAGTTAGGTCGTCCTGAGGTGGTCAGGTCGTGGTGGCTGAGGTGGGAGTCGTGATCCCCACAGGTATGACTGGTGAGGGAGGGAGGCCGGGGCTGCTGGAGGGGTTAGATGACCTCGTGGGGTGGTTACCGCGGCTCCTCCCCTGCTGGCCACCCACCCCGCCTCCTTGCAAAGGCGAGCGTAATGCTCCCACGCTCCGGAGCTCAGCGTCGGAGCGTAGACAACCACACACACACACACACACACACACACACACACACACACACACGCACGCACAAGCACACGCAAGTACGTTACATTATAGCCATAAATTAGACTTCACCGCTCTCTAGTGGGTGAATGGCCATTTGTCATATTGCCTCCCCGAACAGCTTAAGTGATCCCGGGGGGGAAGGGAAGGGGGGGGGGGGTGGATGAGGGAAACCCCCCAACCCACGGCATCACTCACAGTAATGCTTCCCCTAATTACACCTCAGCTTATGTTTTATGTTTCATTTACCATGTACGCCACCATGGGGCTGCGCGGTAGCGTTCCATGCTCGGCAGAAGTCCGCGGTTTCTCCCTCCCTCCCTCAACTTGGGTGTGGGCTGGGTGGTGGAGGTGTTGCTTGCCGCTGCGTCCGGCCAGGAGCGCTGGGGGGGTGTTGATCGTATCTCGCAAGATAGCGGATCCAAGATAGAGAGACGCATGCTCTCATATCTCATACCTGATTTACACCTGTGCCTTTTGTGGTGATTAGAACGGATGGCCCGACGTTACACACACACACACACACACACACACACACACACACACACACACACACACACGCACACACACACACACACACACGCCGAATGTTTACTTTTGCCTTTAATATCACAGTGTGTTGTTTTGTAGATAATTCTTCTTCTTTGTGGTGTGGTACAGTTGATGCCCGAGATTAGAACACACTATCGTCTGCCACACACCTTGTAATTTATGTCAAATTAAACAACTAATTACTCCCATTTCCATCCATTCGAAAAGGTAGAACCCGAAGTTCCAATTGCAGAATCGAAAATCTCCCGGAGAAACAATTTTAATTTTTTGTACGAGAGCTCAGTCTGCAGCGACAGATGTCAGGTAAAAGAATAAATAAGGATTGGTCGCTGGCAAGAGGAATGTCCGCGCAGCAAACACGGCTCTTCTCGCGGAATCATTTTGCCAGCGTAAAAAATACTGAGCGAACGTATTTTCCCCAAGACCCTGTCATAAACAGACCTGTCGAAGAAAAAATGAAAATAAATTTTCGGGGGGTTGAAATTCATGTGAAAAGTGTACGTCAAAAATAGGTAAGTAAATTGGTGTAAATAAAGAAGTGAAATAGAGTTTTAGCTGTAAACAGAGAGGCGGAACAAACACTTATTTTCGCGAGATTTTGGTGTTGCTCCATGCGGCAGGATTTGTGAGGGCAGGTGTGAGGCAGGGTTGTGAGATGTGTTTATGAGGCAGCGTTGGGAGGCACGGCTGTAAGGCATGCGGGGTTTTAAGGGCGGGTTGTGAGGGCAGTGGTGAGGCAGCCGTGAACAGCAGTTGTCCCAAGTGTATCCCACCAGCCTGTTAGTGTGGCCAGGAGACATGTGTACACAGACCTCCCGCTTGTTCAAGCATTTACCCATCGTTCGTGTCTGATAAATTTATTTTCCTGTCGCATCCTGGCTATTGTTTGTGGTTAGCGCTGACGTGTGCCGTCTGTTGTTAGTGGTTAGCGACCATGTATACAGGCTGTTGTTAGTGGTTAGGAACCATGTATACAGGCTGTTGTTAATGGTTAGGAGCCATGTATACAGGCTGTTGTTAGTAGTTAGCAACCATGTATACAGGCTGTTGTCAGTGGTTAGGAGCCATGTATACCGGGTATTGTCAGTGGTTAGGAGCCATGTATACCGGGTGTAGTCATTGGTTAGCCGTCGTATGCCACCTCACGTATTCGTATATTGATTTCACCCTTCAGCATTGCTTTCCGTGGCAGCTGTGGCTGTACACAGTAGATCTAAGAATACTTTACTGGAGGAGAAATAGCCCCACACCGGGTCTTTAATACCGGCGCGGGGGAGAATCGACCCACACCGGGTCGTTCCTCAGGCTCTTGAGCTAAATTGATAGTTTTACAAGGGCTCCCCCTCCCATACCCGGCGGCCCCTTCTGTTACTTCCCACCCCTCTCCCGGCCACACCAACCACAGTTAACTCCAGAAATCATATCGTAGACTGGCAGAGGAGAGAGAGAGAGAGAGAGAGAGAGAGAGAGAGAGAGAGAGAGAGAGAGAGAGAGAGAGAGAGAGAGAGAGAGCTACTGGGCAGAAGGTGGTGGTGTCTTGGGGGGAGCGGGCAGGCGGGGTTAGAAGGAAGGTGTTAAGTACAGCAGCCGAGGCGCCACAAATATCCATGCTGACCTCCGCGACGGGCGGCGGGTGGCAATATTTGGCTCGAGAGAGTCTCGTCGTCGTCGTCGCCCCCCACCCAACCTCCCTTTCTGCCCTCCGACCTTTCTGTTGCGACATCGTTGTCCGTCCTCCATCTTGCATTCCCACCCTCACCTTCCCTGTGGCTTGGTGGTGGCCGCTGCTGCTGCTGCTGCTCTGTCTCTCTCCCTCCCTCTTGTCAGTGCCATGGGCCCGTGGTGCGTCCTGTGTCGTTCCCAACCACGTCTCGTCACCTCGTTTCTCTCTCTCTCTCTCTCTCTCTCTCTCTCTCTCTCTCTCTCTCTCTCTCTCTCTCTCTCTCTCTCTCTCTCTCTCTCTCTCATCCGCCCGCTGCCTCCTCCACTTCTCTTTCCCTTGTACCCTGCTCCTCCTCCTCCTCCTCCTCCGCAGACACAGTATTGTTCCAGCCACGCTGGGGCAGGATTTCACCCACCTTCCTCCATGATGTGGGCAACATGTGACAGTGTCTGCCATGATTTTCATACATATTCTCCCCGTGTCTTGCCATCCTTACGTTCGTCCCCTTACATACTTTATCTCCCTCCTCTCCCTCCCTCACCTCTCCCTCCCTCACCTCTCCCTTCCCTCTCCTCTGTACTGGCCACCGTTCTTGCTGCTGCTCCTCCTCCTCCTGCTTGGTAGACCCACTCTGGTCTGTTTACCCTTATATTGATCAGTGGTCCTGGTGGTCGGTCTGGTCGCCATACACACCCACACACACACACCCGTGGTCCTTCCCTCCAAATTGCCCCTCCACCTACCCTCCTTCACCACCAGGGCATAGTCCTCCCGGCCTCCAGCCCTCCCTCTACCATTTCCCCCCCCCCTCACCTTATCACCCCAGCCCTCTCCCCACGGGCTAAACCTTAACCTCCCCATGGCATCGTCTGCTCCTCATCGGGATCCCCCCCCCCCCACCACCCACCCCAGTCTGACAGTCCCCTTCCACCAGCGATGCTTCCCACGGTAATCCAGCCTTGCGCTCCTCCACCTCCAACCTCCTCCACTGGGGAACAAGCTTAAAGCTGACCCCTTTCCCACCTCAGCTTAATTCCAGACTTCAGGTGAGGTGGTTCTTCGGCCGGCTTCTCTCTCCACTCCCCACCACCTCTAACCCATGTCTCTCACACCTGTATATGTTATATATACCTGTATATGTTATATATATATATATATATATATATATATATATATATATATATATATATATATATATATATATATGTATATATATATATATATATATATATATATATATATATATATATATATATATATATATATATATATATATTCTTTCTTTTTGTTTCTCGATTTTCGTTTTGAGTAATTACGCTGCCATTAGATCTCTCTAATGAATAATGATAATGATAATAATAAAAGGGATTCATTAGTAGTCTTAGTAACGTATGACACCTGATGTGTAGTCGGGTTTAACTTGTAAAAACAGAATACAGCACATTTGTTATTATTATTATTATTATTATTATTATTATTATTATTATTATTATTATTATTATTATTATTATCATCATCATTATTATTATTTTTTATTATCATCATCATCATTATTATTATTACTATTATTATTATTATTATTATTATTATTATTATTATTATTATTATTATTATTATTATTATTACTACTACCACTATTACTACTACTACTACTACTACTACTGTTATCATTATTCTTATTATTCCTCAGCAGTTTTCATGAGTTATTACCTTTCATTTGTTATATATGTTCTGCTGGACGTACACAACGTTGTCTGTACCCTGAGGCTTATATGTAGCATCTGTATTTTACATCCCGTCCCGCCATACAGCCACCCGTCTCATTTCCCATTTTCATTTCTCGAATTTCACAAGTTCTCTGGGCAAATCCTCTCCATCGTGTTCGTTCAAGGGTCTCGTGGTGGTGGTGGTAGTGTGTGCGGGCCAGAGCACCGTATCGTGTGTTTTAAACCTGGTTACTGCAAGGGACGGAGATGAGGATGTATCATTACGTAATCGTGGTTCGTGAACCATCCACCCACGAGTTTATTCGTCTTAAAAAAAAAAAGAAAAGAAGGAAAAGAAAGAAATTCGTCTTAAAAAAAAAAAGGAAAGAAAAACAGTCAATTGAACCTCTCATTTTCAACATCTCTTGCGTTGCGCACTACTCGTTTCTCTTGAGTTCATTAAGGTCTCGTTGACTGTTTTAAATCTTCAAAGTCGTCCGCGTTACTGTATCACGCAGTGTTACACATTGTCCTCCGGAGCCCAGGGCCCTATCCCTGGATTCGAACCCTGGTCCGCGCGACTCGTAGTCATCATATTCTCCAGCCACCAATTGCATCACCTCCGTGTAAACGAAAGAAAAACGATCTTGTAGTTAATTCTGACCACAGTTGAACGCGTGATCATTAACCGAGAGCCCTGCGTCAGTAACCAAACTCCCGAAGACTGGTAATAATTACCCTGGTACTTTCCACACAAGTATTCCTTCTCTCGATCTTTCATTTTACGGCAGGTCGTGCGTGACTGTGTGGTGTACTGTGGAAATACTTGTGGCAAACTCTCTTTTTTTTTCTTTTTCATCGAGAGGGTTTGCAGTCGCCTCAGCCTAGGGAGCAGGCGCCTCAGAATGACACTCACGTCATGAATGATGCATGATTCACGCGTTTGTGTTACACGTGATGGAGTTCGTAGGGGTGTAGAAATGTGTACAACACAGTGGCTTAGAAACGTTAACTGAATGTTGTATTGTCATGTTTCGTTAGAGATTGTTGAATCGACATTTCAGTGCAGTGGTCAGCTTTCATTACTATCATAGACATTGTAATACAATGGTCAGTCGGACTTTCTTCCCTAATTTTTGTATCACAATAGTTAGCAAGGACTGCTAAGTAAGCGTTAAGACTACGATGTTCTTGAGCGTAAAGCAACCATCAGAGACGTGTAGATGATGGCTACGGTGATCAGTTGGGCACAGCCTCCTCCCTCGACTGGCCATACCATACGAATACGCTCAGTTCAGCGTAGTTGTGTTGCCCCCCCCCCCCCTTTTTCCCCCGTAGATATGGGAAATAGAGAGTCGCCACGCCCGAACTGTGGTCCGAAACGGTACTCTCTGAATCCAGGAAGCTAGCGTTCCTCCCCCATCCCCACCTCACCCTCGTATAGCAGCCGTTGGTAGACGTGTGGGGCCAGAAACAACACGGGGGGTGGGGGGGGGGGTGGAGCCTTAGGCGAAGAATTGGATACAAAGGAGTAACGAGGAATGCATACCACAACACACCTCGAGGGGGGGAAGTCCTTGTGAATGTCTTTTGTGTGAGGGTGGAAGAGAAAGAGAGAGAGGGAGGGAGAGAGAGAGAGAGAGAGAGAGAGAGAGAGAGAGAGAGAGAGAGAGAGAGAGAGAGAGAGAGAGAGAGAGAGTAGTGTAGTGTGCACAGAAAGCACAAAGCGAACGTACAACTAGAGTAGGACTGCTCATAATCTCTCTTAATTCACCGAGGACTTAGTTCCCACCTAGGGCTGGCAGTAAGGTATTCAGCCACCCTTGATTTTGCTTTTGATATATTCGTAATGTTGGTCTCAACTATCTGTGGATCATCACCTCTTTCATCCGAGCCTTGCCCGTCCCCAAGCACTTGGTAGATCATCTCACTCGTCCTCATATCATGACGAGTTACGTCCTCGAAGTGGATACGCAATGCCGACGTGTGTGAAGAGACGCCACAGTCATACTTAGTGGTATACTTGGTGGCCGTTTCCCGCATCCTCGAGGTGGCTCCAGGAAACAGACGAAGAACGGCCCATACACTCATATGCACGCATAAATGTACATAAACACCCATACACGCACATATGTATGTCCACTCATATGCACACATATATGTACATAAGCACCCATACACCCACATATACATACATATCAACATACAGATCCTCAGACATATACATATATATACATGTACATATTCACACTTGCTTGCCTTCATCCATTCTCGGCGCTACCCCGCCCCACAGGAAACAGCATTGCTACCCCACACAGACCCCAGACAGTCTTACAGACGTAGACGGGTGATGGGGATCCAGCTCAGACCTGGGTAAAAGTGAGGGGTATGGTTGGAGTCAGGCTACTGGTGCTGCGGTAGAGCCGTCGACTGACTAATTGAGCATAGACCAGAGCAGGGCAAGAGTTCCTCTCAGACGGCATAACTTCCACTTGAGTCAGGCTGCAGCTGCAAGTGAGAGCAGTAAAAGGAATCAATTGTCTTTTAACAGTCGCGCCACAAGTGACCTTTCTGAGCCGTCCCCAAGCGGAGGGGGGGACGGGACGGGACGGGATGGAGGTAGCGATATTCAAGCTGGATATACTGCAGCACAAGGTGCCTCACAGGTGAGGCATCCTGACTCAGGTGCAGGCCAGTACGTTGGAGGGAGGAGGAGGAGGAAGGAGCCAGGTAACACAAGACCCGATGGTCCGGGACGAAATGATCCACTGCGGGAGGGTAATTTTTTTGCCTCCTAGGTTCTTGATCTCTGTACATACAGACGGGATAGAAGACAGGTTATCACTGCTGAGTTGAGGGAGTGGTGTTGGTCTTCTAGGACGACTCCGAAAAGACTTGGTGTATTTACGTTGGACTGCAGTGTACGATAATCTCCAGGTACTGGGGCTAGAGGAAGCCACTGGCAGAGTCATTATTATTTCCCATGGGTTACGTAGACATCTTAATCTCTATTGTCTCCTCTTAAAGGTTAGGAAAGACTGTGTAGTCGATTGTAAATATCACTCATAAGGTAATGAACGTCCATACTGCACTGGCAGTACTTCTCTTGTCGTGTGTGGAGGGTGAGGGAGACTCGGGTTAACATGTCTGTCCACCGAGATGGTTACATCTGCTCGAGGTAATCCATCTCAGACACCTTCATTTCACCCCCCACTTTTTCTTTTCAAGATTTCCTCCCTTCTGTTGTACATTTCTTCAGTCCTCCGTCCCTGCTACACCTCTACGTAGAGCAAGACCCTTCTGATTGTGGCACGTATGTGTATTAGATACATGTAGATGGTGTGTTTGTGTGTATTGACAGATTTATGTAGCAGGTGGTGTGTTTTCGCGTGTATGGCAGATGTATGAGGCACAGTCGTGCGTGACAGATGTATGTCACGAAAGTGTAGTGTTCGCACAGGCCTCACGAACAGTCGTAGCTCTCTCATGGAAGAGGTCGTCTCCTCCTCCTCCTCCCCTTCTCCCCTCCCCTCCACAGGTCGTAATGTACGTGGGTCGTGTGTAAAGTGGTGTTGGGTGGCGCCCCTCGACACAAGAGCCGCTCTTCAGACCCGCCCCTGGCTCGCCCTCTCCTGCAAGAGAGGCACGTATCCCCTCCACCATTACACCCTGAACGAACTCGAGTAGGCAACCATGTTGGGTCTTTGTCGTCGCGGCCGCGAGAGGACGTAAGTGTGGAAAGAGCCGTTGACGTCATTCGTTACTCACCACGAAAGCTCTATATATCGTAAACATAAAGTTGTATAAACGAAAGTGTGGTTTCCTTTGTGTCTCTTTAAAAATTCCTTAATAATGTTCTCCCGAGCCGTGCAGGGATACTTAAATAAGTGTGCGTTTAAAGTTGAACGTTAAAGTATGTGTTCCTTTTTTACGGAATGTAAGATTCATATTTTTGATAAAATCGATGGGTATTTGGGGGCTTCGCCTCCCACGCCTGTACTGGGGGAGGCGCCAAGGCTTCCCACTTGGGGGAATACCTTTATGCTAATATCAGTATACTTTGCATAGTATTCTCTTATATACGATAAAGTACGTAACATAGAGACTAATAAGGAAAATGTACAGCCCCATTGGTTGCTCTCTCCATGATAATGCGTGTGTATATTTATCATGTAATGTTCTCGAGTGTGATAAAAGTACAATAGATACGTTATTGATGAGCAGCCTCAACAACGCCAGATATTTCCATCCAAAGCCCTTCAAAATCTACGATCCTCCGGGTGTTGTCGGTCTGGCCTATAGCACCGACTGGTGAGTGTCAAAGGTCACAGTCTTCATACCTAAGGGTCACATCTTCGTGCTCAAGGGTCGTACCGTCGTGTTCAAGCGTCGTACCGTCGTGCTTAAAGGTCGCAACTTCGCGCTCAAGGGCCGTTCCTTCGCGCCCAAGATTGGTTTACCTCTACGGTGTCCAACACTCGCGTTTCACTACCTCGTTCTTCCCCAGTTAACTCTCTTAGCTATTTATTATTCGCCATCTTGGGGTCTTCTGTTCCATAATCATATCATAAGCTGAGCAGATCAAAGATATAAACTCCCCAGTATGCTTGTCTGTCCATTGAAGTATTGGAGATATGAGATTAGACACCGTGTATTATGACAGGAAGAGAATGGCTGGTGTTGAATATTTCTAGGTGTTGTATTGATCTTTTTCACTTAGAGGCGGTAGGAACCTATGTATGAACACACACACACACACACACACACACACACACACACACACACACACACACACACACCATACTTGAACTGTATAACGAAAGGAAAATAATTGTGGTAGGTGTGGGCCCATTTTCGTACAGTCGGTCGTAATACATCGTCCATCCATAATACGTCATCCAATACCTTTTGGTATTACATATCCACATCAGCACTAAGTTAACCCAGACCACAGCTTCTAGAAGAACTCAAGAGAGAGATGTACACACTTAGACGTAGCGACCGCTCAGGCAGTAAAGAGGAAACTGGTGGGAACTCGATGAAAGAGGTAACAAATACCAGCACGGCCGTCGATTGGCAGTGGATCGCCTTCCCCGCCAGACATGGCGAGACACACGATCACCCCCGCGGCAGCGGAAGGCTTGAATTTCTCTCCCCAAACTCCAGACTGTGAAAGTTTGACGACAAAGTGACGAAAAGTCCCGCCTCTTAAAAGTGTGTATTCCTCCGCGTGCAGTTCCGCGGCGGGAGTCATGTTATCTGAAAAATGACTGCGAGATCTTCATTAATTCTCGTGCTAATTGAACCAAGATTGAATGGGAAACGAAAACGATTGAAGCCGGTAATTAATCTCGTATCTCTCTCTCTTAACCGTAAAAGAAGAGCGATCATTGTTTTCGGGTTTGCCATGATAGGCGACCCATCCGGTAAACACGGTGTTGCCATCTCGGCGGGTGTGACGGCGAGTGTTGCCAACACGGAGAGACACATTTAAAGTTACACCACCAAACAGGTTTGCTGTTGCTGATGTTTGTGTACATTATCAGTAATGAGCATAAGCCCCATGAATATTAGAGTGCTTTGTAAATGTGTATTTAACTCCGAACTGCTTTCCTGTTTGTGAGGCATTCCTATTACGAGAACGGGTTGTTTAAATATGTACACCTGAACATGAGGTTAAGAATGTTTGAAGACTCACGCACTTCTCCTCGTCACACACACACACACACACACACACACACACACACACACACACAAATATACTGGTCTCTGTGGTGTAGTCGCATAGCGTCAATGACCAGGTTGGCGTCGGGCCGGCACGGGTTCGAATCCTACGCGGAGGCACTCGGCCCACACCCAACCCAGGTTTACATCTTCCTCAAGGAGGTGGTAGATAGATGGGTGCCTGGTTTAGGCTGAGGTTTGTGTGCGTACATACATAGGAGTGAAGACATAGTACCTAATGGTAAGAGATAGTGGCAACACGAGTGTAGAACTATCGTTACACAACAGATAATGAAATACGTGATTGTACATTCCCCCTCCCCCCCCGCCATACCTCTTCGTTTTCCAATATTGGCTGTCAGCATCTTGGATGGCGTTGAGGAAGCCACCGCCCTGTTCTCACCTCGCGTCAAGACAGGCGCGGGTGAAGAAGGCATTTTCCTCTCGGGGTGAGGTAGCGAGGCTGGATGTTATTATGGGTTCCCGCGCTGGATCACTCACGGTCGCTACGATCGCAACGAGTGAACCGCCTTTCAAGGGAGGTACTAACCTCCGCCGGGCAAGGCTTCGCTGCTGGTGCTGCACCTTCCTAGCGACTTGAGAATTTAGGGAGGGCGGTCTCCTTTCCTCCTCCCCTGCCAACCGTCACTTGGCCCCGCCCGCCCTCAACACAGAACAGTAATTTTAATTAAGGTTCTACGGTCAGTCTGATATCGACTCCACTTTGTCTTGATGATATACTCGGTGGCTATATATAAACTGACATTTACCGACGCTTCGTAGCAGCAGAGAGAGCTTTGAAAATGCTGGGTGAATGTAAATGTGAAATGTTGATATTTATTTACATGTTTTTCATCGTGGGAGGAAAAGATAATATGAGGTGATATTCTGTATCTTTATATATATATATATATATATATATATATATATATATATATATATATATATATATATATATATATATATATATATATATATGTAAATATATATATGTATATATATATATATATATATATATATATATATATATATATATATATATATGTATGTATATGTAAATATATAAATAAGTTAGGTGGAATTTATTGAAGAAGAGGATGATTTCCAAAGGTGTTTATACAGAGGCACGCAAACAGCAGCTTGAAGAAACGCAGAGATGTTTGAGTATAAAATATGAAGAGTAAATGAAGCGAGGTATTTGTTGATTCTATTTCTTAAAGAATGAATTATGTCGTTTTCAGGTACAGTTTCTGTAAAGTTATTTCTTACGTCAGCATTCCTGCTTAAGAAGAGATACTGTGTTTCATCAGAAGCCCAAATGTTTGCCACCGACCTACAGCGCCACCAGTGCCATAATACGTGGCTTTTTTTTTTTTTATATAGCAATCTATGACGAGGTTCTTTGTCAAATGGTTTCTGAAAATCGAAGTAGATGACACCAGCCGCTCTCCTCTCACCGTACATTTTGCCTACGTCATAGATTAGGTAGATATGTCAGACACGAAAGATTGCGTCGAATATGACTGCTACGAATTGTTGTTATATGGTAATGTTTTTTTTTTTTTTTAACTGGAATACAATCTTGTGTTGAGTGAGGGCTTCCAAAGACTTTACCACCTACGGTCTTTTAAGTTCATTAATCGATAATTTACCGGCAGGGACTTGATCTGTCGATTTTACACCTCGAATTTCCAATCGTGTGGTTATTTCCAGTTATGTCGACATTTTTCTTTAGCAAGTGACTTACTGGGGCTTAATCACTCCATATATTTTTTTTTTTAGCTCTTGTCATTTGTTTTCGGATGTAACTCTCCTGACGACTTCTTTAGCGTCTTATTCCATTACATTCCGTGTTGCAAAAAAAAGGTATTATCCGATGGCAGTGGGACTTGATGTTGGAACACTAGGTTTGTGTGTGTGTGTGTGTGTGTGTGTGTGTGTGTGTGTGTGTGTGCGTGTGTGTTCACTGGTGAGTATGGATGAAGGAATAAAGGACGGTGGCATGTGATGTTTGCCATTACCTCATCATGATGAGCCGAGGTGCTGGTTATTGTGCGTAATAGACCAGGTGACCGGATAATGGTGTGGCTGCCTCGCTCCCCACGTAATTATGGATTCCTCAGATTTTCCTCAGCAGTTCACAGCAACGTGCATTTCATACATACTGTGACGTACGTGTCTTATTTTTATTTGCTTCTGTACATAAAATTATGCAATTTGCTCGGTATTTGACGTAACAGCTGGAGACTAGATGTATGCAAATGAGGCCATTTTATACGTTTGTTCGTAACGCCACCTCGCTGAAGCGGGAAACGCAATTAGGAATATATAAAAAGAAATGTCTATGATTTTCTTTACTGTTTTCTTTTGAGTTTCTTCAGCAGCCGGGTCCTCACTCCGGCGTCTCACGTTATTGGCTTAGTTGCTGAAAATGATCATTGGATACGCTTTGGCTCTCGAGTTACCTCCGCTAATTTGAAATCCTCCCAGAACACACTTTTTCTCCCCCCTCCCCTCTCTCTCTCTCTCTCTCTCTCTCTCTCTCTCTCTCTCTCTCTCTCTCTCTCTCTCTCTTTCTCTCCATGCTTCGTCCTCATTGTTTTCATTCACGACTGCCCTCAACCCCTCATCCTGTCAAGGGTAGGGCGAAGACCACGAACGCTGGCGTGTCTTAAACGTCTTGTATTCGTTCGCTTCGTCTCGTGCACGCCAGCATTAAGTAAGGTGTTCCGTCTCAATGGATCGATTGGCCGAGCTTTTTGTTCGTGGGAGGGGAGCCAAGTCAGTAGCCATGTGGGGTGCATTTGTGCACATGTGGCCTGGACATGCTTCGAAGCGGGAGGGCGCACGTTTCAAAAAATTCCTTTCTAAGCTCCGGATTGCTATGCTCGTCACAGTGAGTCGAGCCGCTTCGTTTTGGTCGGGAAAATGAGTATACAGCCCCGCGCCAACCCGTCCCCCGACCTTCCCCTCCAGTACATCACGTGACGGTCCACCATTCACTCAATACAATGTCTTAAGTTAATGTGGCCAGCACACGAAGACAGGTTTTCAGGGAGAGGGACATCTGACCGTTGAAGGAGATCATGATATAATCGGTACTTCTGAGTCTTGCTTAGATATGGTAAAAATGATCGTCTTTTTTTGAGGAAGATGCATTTCCGAAGGTCACTGTGGAACGGTGAATAGAGGGAGAGCCGAGCAGTGTTACCGAGATGGGATCACACCAGCAGGACAGGTCGTGATGTCATCCTCTGTCTCCCCCCCCCCCCCCCCCACGTAAAAGCTGGTGGTCTCTTGCTCTTACTCGAGATTCACCTCAAGTCGCACTCAGATATGTATCCAATTCATTTTCACGGACGTTAAACATAAGCTTTGTAAGGGACTAATGGTAGCATTCCTGTACAGAATTCGTATCACAGGCACCAGAGGTACACGAAAGACTGAAGGGCCAGATAGCAGAAATTTCTAATGAACGCGGTCCAGTTATTTAGAGAGAGTGATATGTCAATAGCATTCCGGTACATCGAAGTGGAGGAGATCGCCTTTAACCAGCAGCTCAGAGCGGTGGATTCCTTATAAAGATGCTCAATAGTGTCTAAAACAAATTCGACGAGAAACCAATGCGAGACGTAAATGGAGCAGACTTAGTTTTGGCAACGAACGAGTATCACGCCGGTCGTGTAGCTGTTGTAACAACCTTGCTGTGAGGAGCACGTGTGACTTTCCGGGTGTAAGGAGGGTGGGGCGCGCTGTGACCAGACCTCATATTAACTCCCACTGTGGAAGTGAGGGAGACGCAGAGAGCCCGACGGAACGCTGACGCCGCTGACGGACACTTCTATGTCCCGCACCAGTTGAGGACGGCACTGGTGCATAGCACAGTGTACTACGTCACCTCACACACACGTCACTCGAATCCCTCTTCTGTCATGTCCATAAGTCAGAGTGTTGTCTGTACGGGGGAGGAGGGGGGCGACATCCACTCGCCTTTATGCGAACGTTTCAACTCACTAACGCGTTCGGGAAGGAAGCCTCAGCGAAGACGTGTTGTGGAACGTGGAAGATGCATCTTATTGATGAGTATAGCTCACCCGTGTCCCCTCACTCCTACACCCCCCACCCTGTCCAGGGTGACTGTTATGTAATCATGTCGCGATTAGCGTGAGTAATGATTAGGTTTCGTGTCATTAATCTCTACCCGGGGAGGTGGGGTTGGGTTTCTGGAGGGAAAACCTGCGCTTGAAGGCTCCCTCCTCCGTGCCACAACTTCGGCCGTAATTTTGTGTCGGTGAGAGTATAAAAAAAATGATAATAATCCACCCCTGTGAAATTTCACACACACACACACACACACACACACACACACACACACACACACACACACACTTCAAGAGATGGGGTCCCCCACGAGTGTAGAGTTCCTTCCCACGTATCGCACACGTAGACACCGACAGATACATGATTGCGTAGACGTCACAGGGTCTTGGATGCCCCACAGAGCCCTCTGTCAGGACCGCCAGTTCGGGGTGGCCTCCAGTCACCAGCAGCCAGAGGTAATCGTACATCCCAGTCATGATCAGCAGCTTAGGAAGTTAGGACCACAGTGAGTGTTACGCTCGTGTGTGTGTGTGTGTGTGTGTGTGTGTGTGTGTGTGTGTGCTGGGTCGATGGGGGGGGAGGTGATTATTGGTGAGCTTGGGGAGGTCACCGCAGCTCGGCTGGAGTGATTGTGGGTGAGCTTAGGTTACTTACTGTAACGGAGCGGGGAACTATTACAGGCGAAGTGAAATCGGTACAAATAATCTCAGGTAATTATAAGTGGGATTAGATGTGAATTGGATGGGGCGATTGGGGGCTCGGTAGTTGCAGATGATTTGAGATAAGTGTGCTCATGATCTGAGATTACTCAGCTCAGGCAGAGGCCATGATGGGTGATCTTAGATGATGAGGGGAGATAACTAGGGTTCTACGACCCTTGAGCAAGTCGGTACGACCCGTGAGTTACGACCCTTGACTATATTGGTCTTGGCCTTTTGACCTGACCTTTACAAGGGCCATCGTACCGAAGGGTCACACCGTCGCACGTAAGGGTCGCGCTGTACGTGATCTTGGAGTACGGGGCTCGAACCGTCGTGCTCGGGCAATTGATTCTATATCTGTCGCCAGCGGTGGAGTGGAGCGCTACACGGGTGAGCAGGGTGTTGGAGCGCTCTGGGCTGTGTACCTACGTGTGTGTGTGTGTGTGTATGTGTGTGTGTGTGTGTGTGTGTGTGTGTGTGTGTGTGTGTGTGTGTGCGTGCGTGCGTTGGTATGTGTTTTTTTTGTGTGTGTTTGTGTGTTCACGTCTGTTTGCCCGGGTGAATATAAATATTTACTAATGTTCATGTTTCTCTTTTATATAAGTTTTTTCCTCCGTGTGCTGGTGTATATAACACTGTGACGCCGTAACACAGTCAGTCACACTGCATACTAAACAGGTCATAAACAACCACTTGTACTTTGCAACACTTTGCCGCTGAGAGAGAGAGAGAGCCAGTGACACACCTTAACTTTATCTTGAAACAATCCTCTACTAGCAAGTACAACAGGTCACAACCCGTGCAAGTTGTGGTTGGTTCCCAGCACATGAACCCCCACAACATTCCCCGACATTTCGCTCCGCCACGCATGAACATTTGACGACGAGGGGGGGGGGACGGGGGGGACAAAAACAACAACAACAACAACAACAACGAAAACAAACTATATTTTCAGTGGGACCGTAAACAACCCCCTCCCCTGCCCTCCCCCTGCCCCCCCACCTCTGTGTTTTTGTTTAAAACTTGTATTGTTCAGTTGCCTTCCGGTCTGAGAGGCCTTTTGCCTTTGTTCCTACGGCTTCTATTATCATGGTTCCTTTATGCTCTTTTGCGTTCTTATTCCCTCCTTGATTCCTCCCGCATCCATGTTGTGTGTACGTGCGAGAGGGTTCCGCCTCACCCGTATCAGGTGTTGTTCTTCCCGCCTGTCATCGTGCGTTCACCTCACCTTCGCGTTTAACCTCGTCCAGTGTGTCTTCGGTGTGTCTGTTCCCCAGCCTGTCCTGTTGTAGGACCGTCCCCTCTCTCGAGTCTTGTCTTCAGTCTCCCTTTCAGCTCTCTTGTCTTCACGTCCCAACGGCTCATGTTTCCTCCTCCTCCTCCTCCTCGTCTTCCTCCTCCTCCTCCTCCTCCTCCTCCTCCCCTCGCCCCTGTCTTCATGTCGGGGTCACCATGAGTGTCACAAGAGGCCGAAGGCTCTGTATGACCCCTGACACACACACACAGCAGTCACACTCCCTCACTCCTCCCACACATCCGCCACCGACAGCACCTCCCTCCCTGCTAACCCTCATCGCTCCTCACCCCGCACACACACACACACACACACACACACACACACACACACACACACACACACACACACACACACACACACACACACATCACCCCTTTTAGAGGCTTTCATTCTTTTCCGTCTCTCACATCAACAATTTACTGGCCGTTTTCCGTGCCAGTGTCGCCAGGAGAAAGTCATAGTCCCATTACCTCCCGACACTACTGTCCTGTCGCTGTGGGTCAGGCTACCAACCCCCCTTGGGGAATGGGGTAAGGGGGAAGGAGAGGGTTTAGTCTCATACACGATCACTGGATCAACAAGAAGGCCAAGTCCTGTACTGTAGGCGTGTTGGCTGGTGATATTGATGTCATCTTCATATATATATATATATATATATATATATATATATATATATATATATATATATATATATATATATATATATATATGTACGTATATATAATGGTTGGTTGATTATATCTCAGAATGACGACGGGGTTTTCGAGGATGATGTCAAAACGTGTAAGATAAATGACCCTACAAGTGGGACAGTAAACGTTGAAAGATAATATAAGTAGATTGGCGACCAACTCTCCCAATTAGAACGGGCGATGTCTGGACGGCATGGGAGGGCTGAATTGTCTCCCATTGGAATTTAAAATGGTCCAGTAATGCATATACGCCCCCGGCGGCCTGCCTCTCTCTCTCTCTCTCTCTCTCTCTCTCTCTCTCTCTCTCTCTCTCTCTCTCTCTCTCTCTCTCTCTCTCTCTCTCTCTCCACACAAACACACAGAGTACTCGAGCCTGAGTAGGTGGTTCGAGAATAAAAGAACAAAGGAGACTTGAAAGAGGTCGAAATGCTTCGAGGAGATACAAGAGGGGGGGGGGGGACACTCTCTCGTTGCTGAAGAATATATGGGTATAAACTGGAGGGGGACTCGACAGTGGAAGCCTCGGTCCTTAAAGTGCTGGAGGAGGGTTGTGTGGAGAGGGGGCCTCGGTTCCTGGGTGACCCCTGGTGAGGGAGGAGGAGAGGGGCGAGGAGCACCCGAAGGACAGATGGGATTAGACGTGTGTGGCTCAGTGGAGAGGGCCGGGAAAGAGTAGACTGTGTGTATGTTGTGTGAACGGTCTATGTATATGAACGACCCATCAGCCAAGTTTGTTTCAAAGGTACTGAGGGAGGAGTTGAATCTAATGGAATAAGGAAATCAGAGAATAAGAATTTTGAACATCGTGGACGCGGTTGGTCTGTAAGATTTCTAAGCTGTTCCGTTAAGTACATCAGTAAACGAGTTCTTAGTTAAAAGAAAAAAACTGATTGTAGTCACAAGAGCCGTAGGTTACTGGAACAGTAGGAGGAGGCGAAACCCTGTCACATTCTTTTCCCCAGTTTAGATCATTATGTTTGCGTCCAGTAACACCTGAATGAGACAAAGAAAACGATATTCATTCACTATGTTTGGACTCGCCTCGCTCAGAATCTACACTGACTTTAAGCAATGTAACAGTCTTATTATCTATACCAGAGGCATCTCGTCTGTCTCGCACAAAAAACAGAGTTCAGAAATACCCGAACCGAGCTCAGCTGACCTGATTTGAGGATGTCCTTTGTGTTTAAACAACGCTTGGAGATAGATAACACTGCAACACTTAGGAGAGACGATGGTACGGTCGCTACAGAATCGAAGTAACGTAATGTATCTCTGGCAATATGAGAGTGCACGAAGGAAAGAACTTGACTCAAGCACTACCGGATGCAGCAAGCATAAAAGAAGGAATATCAAGCCGTATATATACATATATTTTTTTTCTTCTTGTTAGAAGAGAGTGGTTAAAGGTGATGTCTCATTAACGTAAGAGCTCCCGCCTCGTATGTGGAAGAATGTGAACAAAACAGGTAATCACACACACACACACACACACACACACACACACACACACACACACACACACACACACACACACGCACACACACAGTATGTGTGTGATGACTAAAATTTCACTTACACAGGAGACTGTAATTGTACATTTACTAAGGCGAATGGAAGGGGGGGGAGATGTGAAGACGCCACGAGACAGCTGAGACACCAGCTGAGACAAAGGAGGCGATCACTGAGATTAGCTGGGGCGAGGATTGAGACGAGCTGAGACACCAGCGGAGATAAGCTGAGGCAAGGATTGAGACGAGACGAACTGAGACACCAGCGGAGATTAGCTGAGGCGAAAATTGAGACGAGACGAACTGAGACACCAGCGGAGATTAGCTGAGGCGAGGATTGAGACGAGCTGAGACACCAGCGGAGATAAGCTGAGGCGAGATTGAGACGAGACGAACTGGGACACCAGCGGAGGTTAGCTGAGGCGAGGATTGAGACGAGCTGAGACACCAGCAGAGATTAGCTGAGGCGAGGATTGAGACGAGACGAGACCAGACCAGGGTCAGCAAGGACGGCATCATGTGGCCTGGGACTCAGAGCCTCGCGAGTTCTATCCTGGCGACGCGTCGTGGACCCACGCCCGTCGTGCCACACACATCCGTCGTCCCCCTCGAGAGACTGTGTACTTGTAGCTGTCGTTGTTCTGGTCTTGGTCGTCCCCGTGGTCGTCGTCACTGAAATATCGTCTGTTTTTGTGTTACGTTTTGTCGTCGCCATGGCACTTGTTTTGTTTTCCAGTCGGTCTCTGTTCTTGTTCTTCTTCCCCCAAAAAATAGCCTCGGTGTTCTTCGTCCTCTCCTCTGTGTTTGTGTGTTTCAGTCTTTATGTAAATTAACAATTTAGTTAAAGACACTTGGTTTTCTTTAGCCTATTTCTTTGCTGGCGTCTGGGGCTTTCCCCCCTAAACCACGGCAGATTAAGGGATCCGAACCCTTGATCCCATCGCAAAAAGAACACAGCTTTGGAGATTTAATGATTACGCAGCGCCCTGAGGAAGGAAAGAAGGAAGGAAGGTACGAAAGAAGGAAGGAAGGAAGGAAGGAAGGAAGGAAGGAAGAAGAAAGAAAGAAAGGAAGGAAGGAAGGAAGGAAGGAAGGAAGGAAGGAGGGAAGGAAGGAAGGAAGGATAGTATATATATCATATTGCCATGTTTTCTTAGAATTGTTTTTCCTGTGTAGGAGGAAAACATATTGTTTTCCCTCACGTTTCTGTATATTTTTTCCTCTTATTTTTCCTTCTCCAGCAGTCGGCACCATAACCCTGAGATGATAGAGGGACGTTTGATCTCACTCGTATGGGTCAGTTCAAACGTATCTTCAATAAACTTTGGGTGGGGAGGGGGGGGGAGGGCTTTGACCCGCCCAGCAAAGGGTCGGGTCAAAAAGGGTATCGGTGTCCAAGATGTGGTGAAGATTGAGGGTGTGGCGATGATAACCTCACGTGACCTAACCCGTCCGAGCGGGATCAAAAGCCTCTGAGCTGACTATGGGGTTATATTGAGGGTGTAGTGAAGATGTGCATGGTGCAGCGTCCCATCGTAGTGAAGATGTTTGTGAATGATGGTGGCGAGGGGAACACGCGTTGCAGTCCCTCGCTCACTCGTATGTTTTGGTCGCTTCTCGTTATGAAACCCTTTCACAGCAAAGTAAATTATTGTTTATTTTTTATGTTTCTTCTCTTTTTTTTTTTTTTTTTCATTTTTCCTAATTCATTTTCGACTCGTCCGTCGGGAATATCGCAGGGCGGTCGTGGCCCAGTTCCCGCTCAGCATGTGGGCTGATAACATCTAGTGTATGTTGACGATGGTTAGTGAGGCCAAAAGAGAGAGAGGTGTCAAGAGGGAAGGGGGGGTTATCCTTCCCCGGTCGCTGATGATGGACATTCCGTAAAACGTCCTGGGAAATGAGGTCATTCTGGGAGTGTTGACTTTGATGGAGGTCGTGTGTGTGTGTATGTGTGTGTGTGTGTGTGTGTGTGTGTGTGTGTGTGTGTGTGTGCTGTAAGGCTGGTTGTGTTGGAGCTAGCGTTGGTGGTGATGGTAGTATTGATGTTGGAGATGGCTGTAGTGGTTGGAGGTGGCGGCAATGTTAGCTCCGTTGGTGATAGTGGTGGGGGAGGGGGGGGGGGGCTGATGACGCGAGTGTGGGTGGTAGAAGTGGTGGTGGTAGTGGTGGTGGTAGTGGTGGTAGTGAGTGTGGCGGGAGGGAGGTACTAGGTGTGGTGGCCAGGTGGGCAGGTTGCGTGCCTGGACCTAATCACCACCCCACCCCCCACCCCACCCCACCCCACCCCACCCCACGATACAAACGCCACGCACACGCACCAACACACTCGCCCGCCGTAACTTACACTCTCGTACTTAAGTGCGTTTTACGAGGTCATGTGTGTGTGTGTGTGTGTGTGTGTGTGTGTGTGTGTGTGTGTGTGCGCGTGTGTGTGTGTGTGTGTGTGTGTGTGTGTGTGTGTGTGGGAGAATAAGTGCTTCCTGTGGGATAGGAGAGTGCGTTCTCCCGTCATCTGTCACCCGTTACGTGTCATGTGGTAACCGTTACCGGTTCCCGTCCACCTTTTACCGAGACAGGACCACCTGTCAACATACGGTTGGGTAGACAGACACGTGTCCGTCTTTACGTTAAAACACACACACACACACACACACACACACACACACACACACACACGCACACACACACACACACACACACACACACACACACACACACACACACACACGGGTAAATATGTAATACTTCGATTATTTTGACGCAGAAGAGTTGCAAACTGTGCAACTGTAAAGGTCAAGGGTTAGAATGTTGCAGGTGTGTGTGTGTGTGTGTGTGTGTGTGTGTGTGTGTGTGTGTGTGTGTGTGTGTGTGTGTGTGTATGTATGTGTGTGCGTGTGTATGCTCATCATGGGAACGTATAGAAGCAGCTAGTATGTGCCCAGCTCGTCTGAAATTCCCCATTAACTGCTTTTTTTTTCCTCCCCTTCTACACGAAGTCATTATTTACTTTTCTTGTTCACAAAGCCTCCAGCGGCTCCAGTCGTCCCAGATTCTTCACGTTCGTGCCCTCATTATGACGTTCGTACTTTCGTACTTTCGTTTTCTTTCGTTCTCTCCGTCAGTCAGTGGTGCACTAAGCTGGACACACGCTGGAGAAAGTGTGATGGGGTTGTGTTAGGTGGGTGGGGGTCCACTTTACTGAGAGCCGAGGGCTTCTGCTGGCCACACTACACTTGGTTCAGACTTTATTTATTTGGTGTCTTGGTCTGCCTTTAGCAGGTAGTAGGTACTTTAAGCAGGAGCAGGTACCTGAAGCAGGAGTAGGTACCTTACGTAGGTGTGTGAGGCGTAAGGTAAATGTGGTTTCGCTCACGGTACAGCCTCTACCATTGGCCATCCCCAAGTGGTGGTACCACAGGCCATTCCCACGGGGGGAGGCCCCACTGGGCATTTCCTAAGTGGGTACCATTCACCAGCCTCAGGGGAGGTCCCATTATTAAACCAGTGGCACACGGGGCAACCGCAGTTTCTACCCCGTGGAGAAGGGGAACCACTAGGGTCTAACCCCGGGGGCGGACGGAGGACTGGGGCTCCACAGTGTGCTCCAGGAGGCCCACGGGGGATGGGAGGGGGCGGCACCTGGGGGCGGCACGGCCTGGCGTCTGCGATTCATCATCTTCGATTAACACGGCACAACCTACGTCCTGGGACGCTTACTGAGGTGTGCAACAGCCGTGGTGATGGCGGGGGAGTGGCTCTCTCTCTCTCTCTCTCTCTCTCTCTCTCTCTCTCTCTCTCTCTCTCTCTCTCTCTCTCTCTCTCTCTCTCTCTCTCACACACACACACACACACACAAACCTCCTGGATGGCTTCTACCAGCCACAACCTCACTCGAGAAATTAGGGAGTTTTTTTTCACTGCAAAAGCTTTCCTCATAAAAGAATTATATATGTATACTTCCGTGAAAATTTTTGGAGAAAGACCTCATAAAATCTCATTAGTGTGTGTGTGTGTGTGTATGTGTTTGCCAAAGGTAAAAATGTATCCAGTTTCATTAAAAAGAATTGGTCTAATTTTCGTCCTGCCTGTGTATGAAAGGAAGGGAGAAAAGAAGGTGACTTAAATATCTGAAGACTTTCTCTTCGTCTGTGTGTGTGTGTATGTGTGTGTGTGTGTGTGTGTGTGTGTGTGTGTGTGTGTGTGTGTGTGTGTCCTGATTCCCCATATCACTTTATGTCTAACACAATGTACTCAGCGAAACATACCTCATCACACCAGAGTACTTCCACCTCCAACAGTTATGCACATAACTTCACCCACCCCAACGTCTGGGCTACGCCCGTCGCGTCGACCCCACCACACACACACACACACACACACACACACACACACACACACACACACACACACACACGGATCCGGAAAATGGAGGTAAGGCATAGGGCTGGGAAGGAGAGAGAGAGAGAGAGAGAGAGAGAGAGAGAGAGAGAGAGAGAGAGAGAGAGTATGTATGCGAGTATCATAGTGGAACATACATACGTCACAGTAACTTGAAGGAAAACGTGAAAAGAAAATTTCCTGCTTAGCATAGCACCTGATCTTCGAGGACAGTTGACCATCACTGCCTGTTCTTCGCCCATTCCCATAGCGTGTTCCCGAATCACTACAGCTGGTAATGACACCCCCCAGTTCTCCTCCGACCCTCCCTCCCTCCCTCAGTACCCCTTAGCGTGTTCCTCAACCAGCAGAGACAGTAGATAAACACCCACCCTCCCCCTAGTTCCCCTAGGGTCTTGCATTTTCACCTCTCGCACGACCCCCGACGCCGGTGGACGAGGGGTGGAACAGAAGCCCCTGGGGTGGGCCGACGTTTTGTTTTTTTATGTCCCTGTCTTTCAATAATTCAGTTGTGTGAGACCGCCTCACTCCGGGCGATGGATGGGACGGAGAGCAAGGAGGGGGGAGAGGAGGAGGAGGAGAAGGAGGAGCCAGGAGGTCGTATACCGGGGAGCCAGGTGATGTATTATGCCATGCGTCAGTGACCTAAAGGATGAGTGTGTGACGTATAGCGGGGTGCCCTGGGGATGTATAGGACATGAAACATGGATATGGGACGAACTTCTCTCTCTCTCTCTCTCTCTCTCTCTCTCTCTCTCTCTCTCTCTCTCTCTCTCTCTCTCTCTCTCTCTCTCTCTCTCTCGTGGTAACAGATGGGACTTCTAGGACAGACCTCCCTTCCTCGTGGTCTCATCTACAACCTCTTCACGTTTTCTGAAGTACAGAACGTCAGAGTTACGAAGGTTTTAATGGGATTCGGAAGGTCGATCTGTGAACAACGAAGGGCAGTACACGTCAGGCATGTAGAAGTCCTACAAGGAGAGACTTAACCTGTGTATGATTGATCACTGGGTAAAGCAAACTCAGCAGTATTCAAACTGTATGACCGAATTATCACCCCTGTGAATAAGGAAAAGATAAGGAAAAAGATAAGAGGTTAGATAATCAAGTTATTAACATGTCAAGACCGTGAGAACCTGACTTTTTGAAACGCACGAAAATTTCTAGCTAGAGTCCCTTAGACTTTTGGTTAATCACGAGGCTAACTAAGCTTGTTTGCTTTCATCCATTTGGGCCACGTTTATAGCCTTGTAATTTGCCGTCTGCCGGCGTTTAAGTTGCCTGGGTTCTCAACCCTGAGGCAGGTGGCCGGCCAGAGCTGGGGAGCCGCAAAGTATAGGAGGAACGGAGCACTTAATCTAATGCACGGGGAGGTGAAGTGTGGGATGAACCGGTTGTGTATCGGTTCTGAGAAACAGTGGCAGGCAGCAGCTGGCAGCTGGTGGGGGCTGGTGGTGTCAGGGGGGGGCATCGATTGGTCGGGGCTGCCTAAGTGGGTAGCCTCACACACTTGTACCCTTCACTTGGCTACCACAACCATCTTCTTGTGGAGTGGTTCTTGGGTGCCACACTCCACCGGCGCGTCGGGAAACTGACTAGGCTTCCCTCCTTCAGGACTTCACCTTAGGCCTTCCCTTCCCCTCCCTCCAGAGCCCAGCCTTCTCTCCAGTCCCTACCCTTCAGTGCCTGCCCTTGAGCCACCCTTCCCTCCGCTTCCTACCTCTGTAAATCGTTGAAGACCTTAACCAAGTACCGAAAACCTCGCGTCCTTGACCCACTCGGAATTCACATTTTGTAGTTTATGAATAACAGTTAGTTAGGCTCAGTCATTAGATTAGTAACTGATCCAGACGTGGAGCGTCACATTGTGGCGGTCCTCAAGCCCCGGGAGGTGATACGGCGTCACGTCCACGGATCTGTGTGATCTCCCCATTCGACCAAATTATATACTTTTTCCCCTCCATCGAGACCTGACTTTGAGGCGCGGGTTTGTCCGTGCTGGTTCTCGCTGCTGCGTCGCCAGGAACCATCATCATCAGACGAGCAACAGGCGCTACGAGCCGTCCAGGTCACGAGATGGTGGGGGGCGCGGCGAAGGCGAAGGAGATGGATGGTATTTAGAGATACGAAGGGGAAAGCTGTTGCTGCTGTAGACGAGGAGAGCTTAAGCCGTCATTGGTCATCTGTTCCCAAGACTGTGGCGACTCTCCTACCACAGACATGCCCATCCTCCACATCTCTCCTCCCGCACGACTAAACGCTCATTTGGACACAGCATTGCCATTGGACCTGAATGAATCGCGTGATTCGGAAATGGCTAAACTTGAGAAAATAAATGTGAGGCATTGACCCTCTCATTTAAGATTAAAGAGATGTACGTGAAATATATATATACACAGAAGTGTGGGTGTCGTGCGTGTCTGGGGGTGGATTTGAGTGCTTCTTTGTTCAGGGTAAATGTGTACGTGTCCAAAAAAAGTAGCATATCGTGGGAGAACCTAGTAAGGGACGGGAACCTCTCATATCCTCACATACAAGCTAACAAAAAACAACCCTCACCTCCTTCCCCCCTCTCACGTATCATGGTCACACGGCGGCCTATTCATCCTTGGCCCTGGATTAGACCTGATCTTATAATAAGGTAAACACCAGCCAATTACGGCACTTGGAATGACTGTAATGATAGGGTCTTTAATCGCATGCATCATGTAACGTCAGGTTTACCAGCGATGCCAAACCTGCTGCTGCCGCCACCAGTCCTCCTCCTCAGCCACCAGTCCTCCTTCCTCAGCCACCAGTCCTCATCCTGAGCCACCAGTCCTCTTCCTCAGCTCCAGGGGGGTTCCCGCCTGACTCGAGTATTACTCGAGCCTTTGTCGAGGGATACAGACTCATGTTTATGATATACCTCCTTTTTTTTTTAGTTTATTTTATGACGTATTTTCCTTTTTTCTCCGCTTCAGATTACTGCTGACGGAGGAGACAGCTGCTTGCTACCCCTGTGGTACCCCCAAAGGAGACAGCTGCCACCCCTGCGGTATTCCTATGCTCTACGGAACTGGCCCGTGAGTGTTATAGTCCACTGTGTACATTACAGTACATTACAGTACAGTACAGGATGTGGTGGTAATGTGCTTCGACATACAAAGGTTGAATTGGATCTTTTTTTTTTTTTTTCTTTCTGCGAGATTTCCATCATGCGATGCATCCCTCACGGCCTCTGAGGGCAAGGCTTCCCGTGGTTCGACGCCGCGCTCCCTCCTACCGCGTCCCTCCGTCGTATTGGCTGACGTCACTGACTTCCTCTCTCTCTCTCGCCTCCTGACGTCAGTCTGTCAGCGATCTGTGCTGATGTCACATGACAGGGCCGTTTTGATTAACATTTCTCAGTCTAGTCCTTACTTGCACATGTGATGTACCTCCCATATATATATATATATATATATATATATATATATATATATATATATATATATATATATATATATATATATATATATATGCATGAGGGCTGGGTATTAAGTAGCTTGGATAGCAGGAGGACCACGGTGTTGCGTAGACCCAGGTGTTGAAGACAGTATTGGAAATACCTTTTTTCTCGTTCGTTCTGTTCAGGTGTCGTGCTGTGCAGGTGTCGTGCTG
Source organism: Panulirus ornatus (assembly GCF_036320965.1). Lineage (NCBI taxonomy): Eukaryota > Metazoa > Arthropoda > Malacostraca > Decapoda > Palinuridae > Panulirus > Panulirus ornatus. The sequence goes on along the minus strand of NC_092251.1, from coordinate 5,586,744 downwards.
TGCAGGTGTCGTGCTGTGCAGGTGTCGTGCTGTGCAGGTGTCGTGCTGTACAGGTGTCGTGCTGTGCAGGTGTCGTGCAGCGCAGGTGTCGTGCTGTGCAGGTGTCGTGCTGTGCAGGTGTCGTGCTGTGCAGGTGTCGTGCAGCGCAGGTGTCGTGCTGTGCAGGTGTCGTGCTGTGCAGGTGTCGTGCAGCGCAGGTGTCGTGCTGTGCAGGTGTCGTGCTGTACAGGTGACTTGCAGCGCAGGTGTCGTGCTGTGCAGGTGTCGTGCTGCGCAGGTGTTGAAATGTTTGCGGTTGTTAAGCAGCCGTTGATTGTTCCGAAATGTCCCCCCCCTACTCCCCCTCTCTCTCTCTCTCTCTCTCTCTCTCTCGTGCGGTGTGCGGGTTTGCTACCCTTCGCGTTTTGAGAGGGTGTGGGTGACCAAGCGAGCGAGGCAGGATTCAAAGTGCATGTTTTGTGTTGTGGAGGAGACTGAGAGAACTCTTTCTCTCGTCCAGTATCGGTTAGTGAGTGTTCCCAGGGCGTTTACTTTGTTTATCGCCCTTTTCTTTAAATCTTCCGTTGCTCAGAGTGAATACATATATATATATATATATATATATATATATATATATATATATATATATATATATATATTATCCCTGGGGATAGGGGAGAAAGAATACTTCCCACGTATTCCCTGCGTGCCATAGAAGGCGACTGAAAGGGGAGGAAGCGGGGGGCTGGAAATCCTCCCCTCTTATTTTTGATTTTCCGAAAGAAGGAACAGAGAAGGGGGCCAAGCGAGGATTTCCATCAAAGGCTCAGTCCTCCGTTCTTAAAGCTACCTCACTAACGTGGGAAATGGCGAATAGTATGAAAAAAATTTATATATAATCAAGAACTGAATGATATGTAAGTCTTGCGTGTGTGTGTGTGTGTGTGTGTGTGTGTGTGTGTGCTTTCATGTTCTCCAACATTAATAATCGTCGTCTGCAAACTGAATAGAACATAATTCACGAGCACACATTAACCTGCGGTATATACATACATATGTGTGTGTGTGTGTGTGTGTGTGTGTGTGGTATGTGGTAAGTGCAGCTCCGGCCTCTGGCTGAGTGATGAGGACATTTCTATAATTTAGTGAGTGAAACGTCGACAGGTGGTGAGGAGGTCGGTCGAGGGGACGTACACTTTTGACTCAGTGGTGTAGTGTGGGGTGTGGTGTGTACAACACCCTTGTATAACTCCACGTGCATGACGAGAGCTGCCTCTTGGGTGTGTCGCGTCTTCTCTACCGGACTCGGAGCGTGTGAGAAGCACTTTTTACACTGCGTGGATGTAGTGTTCCACACCCTCTGTGATGCTTGGACAACCTTTCCCGGCAGGTCTGTGTTTCCGGGTCGCTTGGCGTCGCAACCCGGCCTGACGGAGTCTCGCTCCACCTTGGGGTTGATGAAGTATATTCTTACCTTCAGAAATCTCTTCCATTTCCTGTCGAATAGAGATATTCCAGTCCTCATCATCAGTTAAATGTGGTTCGAATTTATGAGAAGGAAGAGGTTGTAGTTGCTTACGCTACTAGTAAACTACTTCATACTAGCCTCAGCTAGTTTACGCTACTAATAAACTAATTCATACTAGCCTCAGCTAGTTTACGCTACTAATAAACTAATTCATACTAGCCTCAGCTAGTTTACGCTACTAATAAAGTAATTCATACTAGCCTCAGCTAGTTTACGCTACTAATAAAGTAATTCATA
>NC_092251.1:5490000-5582500 GCF_036320965.1 Panulirus ornatus | reverse complement strand
CATCGTGCCCATGGAACGTACCGTTGTACTTCAGAGGAACAAAACTCACTGTACGCAGTACGCCCCGCCAGTTACGCCCTTGCGTATTCCCACCCCGCCAAAACCCGAGGTTAATCAGTGTGGAGGGTATTCATCAAGCGAGGCGCCCCGGGCGGCTGATTAACATGTGTCTGGGGGAGAGAGTAGCGGAGGAGGTGAGTGCGGCTGGGGTGGGGGTGGAGGGGGGGAAGGGGATGAAAGACAGACAGACAGACAGACATTAATGGAACTCGTGGTAGTCGGTTGGGCTTTTCTTTACCATGGTACTTCACGTCTTACTTATATCATTATAAGTGTGAGATATCTCTTAAGTGTTGTTTAATGTGTGGGGTTTCTTCTTCTTATCATTTCTCGCTCTCGTGTCGCTGATCTTGACGATGATAAAAGCGGACTGTGTGTGTGTGTGTGTGTGTGTGTGTGTGTGTGTGTATGTGTGTGGGGGGGGGGGGGGGGGCGTGATGGTTGCCTCTTATCGCTGGCATAGGCGGGCCTCGCCTCCTACCCCGACACGACCTGTCGTGTCACACATGACACGCGGACGGGTGCGTGTAGTGTGTGGGGCGTGAACTACGCAGTACGGCGTAGGCCTCCGTGTCTAGCGAGAGTGTACGGTATCCCGTACGTGCGTCTACGCGTCATGTAGGGCGGGCGTATCATGTGTAGGGTGTATGTCTAGTGTGGCAGGGGTGTCCAGGGAGGCATGCGTGGTATACACACCCACCGCCAGCCACGCGACGCGACGTGCAGGTGTGTATATGTGTGTGGGGGTTGTGCCCGCGTAGCACGTCAGCCCTGCGATAGTATCGTCGTCAGTTCAAAGGTCACAGGTCCTGTATGCGTCTGACGTGCCAGCGTCCGGACAAAGGTGGTGCGTCATGTATGTATGTAGCCGATGTGCCCGTGTAAGGTCAAACGTCACGGGTCTGTTTATGCCGCTGATGTACCAGCGTGAGGTCAGGGGATCACATTGGCGTTCCACGACGGAACGATCTCCGTTTCAGACGGAGGCGAAGGATGGGTGCATCGCGTGGTATCTAGATGGTCAGAGAGCCTTTGACACTATGCCGCGCAGAAAGCCTTTGACACTGTGCCTCGCAGGAGGTTCGTTAAGAGGGTGGATCTTCCGGCATGAATTAAGGGGTTGGGACGGGAGGGGGACGGAGAGGAGCTCCTTCGATTGACAGTTTGAAGGAAACAAAGCATGCATGGCTGAGGAGCCTTCTCAGAATAAACTGGGATTACTAGTGGTGTGCTGCAAGGCTCCGTCCTGGAACCATCGTTCTTCTTGGTCGGTGTTAGTGACTCGCCAGAGGAACTACAGAGGAGGCCAAGGTGATGAAGGAAATAAAGGACGGCGGCGATGGTTGCCGTAAACTTCAGAGGGAACCTCAAAAAAAGACCTCAAAACTGTCAGATACGTTGTTGATGAAATTCAACGTGAGTTAAGTTAGTAAGGACGGGACACAGTGAAAGAAAGCCTCGACACAATCCTTAGCCAGCGGGAACCTGTGTGTGAGGGGGACCTGTGAGTCGACAGTAGCCTGTCGTCAGACCTCCTCCTTGGGAGCATTGTAAAGGAGGCAGAGTGTCTTCTGGCACTTATTAGAGTCACCTTTAAGTGCTTGCGGAAGGAAATGTTAAGGAAATTATTCACAGCGTATATCACTCTTGGTCAGAACTGGAAAATGCATCTTGTGTTTGCTCACCGCAGTTAAAGAACGACAGGGAACACATAGAGAGGGGTCGTGGGAAGGCGAGAAAGATGGTATCAAAATTAAGAGACGTGAGCCACGAGTGAGAGGTTTAGAGACCATAAACTTGCCCACCATGAGAGAGAGAGAGAGAGAGAGAGAGAGAGAGAGAGAGAGAGAGAGAGAGAGAGAGAGAGAGAGAGAGAGAGAGAAGATTAAGGGGTGACAACTGCCACTCTTAATTTTTTAAACTGGTTTTGATGTTGTTCACTGTGAACAGTTCCTCGAAAGATGCACCGATTGAACAACAGGTGGTCATATATAAATAAAGCCAGACTTGTTAGAAAAGATGTAGAGAAGTAGTTACATTGTATATCAAAACATTTAATAAATCGGATGAGGTAAAGAAATGACACCGTGTAATTGGACGGCATAAAGAAGTTTAAAAGCTTGTATGATAGAAAAAGTTGAAGAGATGGAGTGCCCCACGAGTGTAGACACCTACCTCCCTCTCCCGTACAGTACGACAAGGTAATTACGCGTCATTAGAGTCCCTTGTTATGCCGACCTTACGTCGCATTCAGCAAACAACAGCCGACTCGCTTCCCAGAACATCCCAGCCTCTCCTCAGTCCCCAGCGGAATGTATACCAGCTCCTCTCTCTCTCTCTGTGAGACCCTTTGCGTTACTCACATGACACTGGAGCTGCATGGCGGCTTCTCTCATCTGGAATTGCAGCTATTTTGCGATCCAGCCTAATGGTAATGGTGTTGTTCATCGTCTGTACATCCCTTGCTCACCGGTGTATGCAATGTGTTAGCTGTAGCACTGCACGTCTGAAGGGGGGACAGGTGTGAGGCCGTGACCCGGGGAGGCGCGCGTCACCTGAACGTGAACAAGTGTGAGGTTCTGAGAAGCGCGAGGTTCCCGGTGAGGGTCGGCGGTGAGTGGCACTTAGCTTGATTTGCCACCAGAGCGATGCGCGGCTTCCCCGTAACCCGCGTGCTGGTGTATGCCATAATTAGCTAGGGTCATTGTGGCACTAATTAGGGCAGGGGGAATTAGCCGCAGACGCGTTGCTGAGGTGTCATTACGAGGCTTGTGAGACACTAGAGTACAGCATCGTTGATCGTCTCGTGTATTGTGTTCGGGTTCACAGGGGCTGCAGCGCCCTCTTGGTTCGTGTGTGTGTGTGTGTGTGTGTGTGTGTGTGTTGCATAGAATTAGCACGTCGTGTCCGAGAATAAAGCAAAGTGTCGTCCCTGAGTGGAGCAGAAGAGGAGCGACGCGACGCCCTCTGGATGCGACAAACAGAGCCCCCCTCCTCCCTCCACCTCCCATCCTCAGGGGGCGTCCTCCTCCACCGCCACTACCCTGGTATTATAGACACACACACACACACACACACGCGAGTCTGGGCCGGGCCGCCCTGCTGGCCCGCGCCACACGACGCCACTACTCAGACAGATTGCTCCGTGGCGGCTGCTAGTGGTTGTGGGAGGGGTGAGGGGGAGGGGAGACAGAGAGATGGAGAGAGGGAAGGGATGGAGATAAGGGTCCGAGGCTGTAAAAGTTTGGTTGGTCCAGCGAAGAAGGTGGTGGTGGTGGTGGGGGGGACGTGTCTACCAGCTCGGAGGAACGGCGGACCCCCAGGCATTGTTGGTCTTCTGTGTTTGACTTTCTCCCGTGTGTGTGTGTGTGTGTGTGTGTGTGTGTGTGTGTGTGTGTGTGTGTGTGTGTGTGACGCAGCCAAGAGTCGAGTGATTGTGGAGAAGGGTGGGATCACACGCACACACAGCTCCCTGTGATCCCGGAGAGACACAGAGAGACGGACACAGCCCCAGCGTCAGGTGAACCTTGGGCGAGACACGTCATGATGCCCAGCGTCTGGATGATCTTAGCGAGACAAGAGATCACGCCGAGAATCTGGTGATCCTAACAAGACAAGGATCACACACGAGAGTTAAGCATAGCCACAAGGAAGGAAGGAATGAAGGGAGGAAGGAAGGTAGGGAGGAAGGAAGGTAGGGAGGAAGGGTCTAGATTTGCAGTTTCTTTCAAGTAAAAAGAACTTCACATTGTCGTGAATCTCTTCCTCTCTGAGGATCCCAGTGTGAGGTGAGTGTCATCTGGTGTTATCCCAACACCGGGACTGTCTCGTGGCACGCTTCGTGGACCTGGAATCTCCAAACTTTGAGATCATCTGGCTCAAGACTTTACCTGCCGGCGACCACTGGTTTTCTCTCTGTTTCACCCGCTCTTCTTCCCCCAACTATATAAACTTTATATATATATATATATATAACTTTCTTCGACCTATCTACATTCCCGCCACAAGCCTTGACACCTTCCTCCCATTCCTAGGCTCCTGTCCTCTCCTGATGAGGTTTGACACTCTACACCACCAGTTCGCACTGGAGGGTTCATAATTGCTCGTCTGAAATGTAGTGCTACAGTCTGTCCCAAGATGTGACCGCTCTAGCCCCTTCACTTATCGTCCTGGTTCTCAGACTTCTGCTATTTCTGAAATCCTCGAATCTTCCCCCCCTCAACGTTTACTTTCTCAAAGCATCTTGAACCTCACATTCTCCCCACTCGTGTGTATATTATTCCCAAGGCGAGAGACACTGTTGATGGCCTTTTCTGTGCCACTGCTGTGTGGTCATCAAAGCTGAGAGACTCTAGAGAGATATCGCATGTTGTAGTTCTTGGTGTATTTAAAGCTTTTGATCCTGTATGGCGTCGGGGTCTGTCCTCCAAGCTCCCTTCTCCAGGCTTTCCTTCCTCACTCTGTTGTCTCATGTCTGTCTTCCTCTCTGGCCGGTCTGTCTCTATAGCTATCGATGGATTCAACCTTCCTCCCTTTCCTTTATCAGCAGCGGTGTCCTTGAGGCTCTTCCTCCTCCTTTTTGATCAACGAGTTCCTGTCTTAACTCGATAACCAGATGCAGCCGTACGCTGACGACTCAACACGGAATTTCCTCCATCTTTCCTCCTTTTGTATGGCTATGACTCCGGGTCCTCGAGAACTGGCTGAGTGTGTGCACCAGTCATGAGCCTCGCCACGTAGGACTTACTGAACAGGCCACTGCGACCACGTCACTACTGTGTGGCCGCTAGATACTCGAGGTTAGGGCCGTTGTGGCGTCTTCTTCTTCCCCTACACCGCCAAGCTTTGGAACGCCTTGTCTCCTCATGTCTTTCCCAGCAGGTAAGACTTGATCCTTTTTAAAGAGGACGGTGTTTCCCTTCATGCCGAACTCTTAGGTTATGTTTTCCTCCATTCCCTTCAGTCATTTGTGGTAATACGATACCTGGACTTGAGGACTTTCGTCCTGGACTCAACCCTCCGACTTAAAAGGAAAAACAGGCAGAAAATGTGCGCGATGTTAACCACTAGGAAGTATTATGTTACCTACCCATCACGTAATAAACTGACGCTGAGGTGACCTTACAGACACTCATTACTCACCATCAAGAGTTGGTGAGTAATACCTGAGTTGAAAAAAAAGAAGAGGAGTTCCCTCATCTCCTCCCACTGCCTCTGTTGGTGACTCCTGTGGTGGTTTGTGAGGTGGGGGTAGGGCTAGGGTATGAGGCCGCCCTAACGGGTACACACGCCTCATATTTCCTCACACACTTCTGGTAACGTTATACTTCACGTGAAGGGGGAGGGGAGGAAAAAAAGGGAAAAAACACTTCGAACGTCAAAGCCAGAAGTCTCTTTGAACCACAAGTCTCCTGCCCTACAGCGTCGCGTCACGGCAAATAGAATGTTGAGGGTGGGAAATTTAAGCAAATAGATGAATGGATATATCACTACGCATGGGGATAGGAAGGAGGGAAGAGTCGAGGATGACGGTGGACTGAAACCCGTCCACGACCGACTGATGGTTTGATCGTAGACGCTAGAGTACGTTGGTGGAGGGAGGCGATCCACGCCCCAGCATGTGCATCGGTTACATGGAGTCCATACCATACTCACACCTCACTTCCCACAGCGTCTAGCCAGCCACACTGAACGAGGAACGAGTTTACGTAACTGAGAGGCTAGGATGCATCAACCAGCCTGCCTTGTTTTGGCTCTTGCTGACAGACTTTCCAGTTTTGTGTGACTGCAGATAACACGCCACCAACACCAGCAGTACCAAGGCATGGGAATCAATCCTGCAGGTGTACTGGTGGACCCAAATTCCATGGCACATGAAAGCATTGCTTTGACCCCCGTAGCCCATGAGACCCTCCCAGGGCCGGACGCTTGTTGCCTGTGACGAGCAGCAGCAGCAGCAGCAGGTGGAGAGAGAGAGAGAGAGAGAGAGAGAGAGAGAGAGAGAGAGAGAGAGAGAGAGAGAGAGAGAGAGAGAGAGAGAGTCAATATCAAACTGTTGATAGCTATTGATATGTGCAAACACAAAACCAATATGGCACAAAAGAAGTTAAGGGCATTTAACAAAGGTGTGGAGGGCTGACAGAGAGAATTTAAGGGCATTTAGCAAGGGTGTAGGGGACTGACACAGAGGAGTTAAGGGCATTTAGCAAGGGTGTGGGGGACTGACACGGAGAAGTTAAAGGCATTTAGTGGGGAGCTTTTGGAGCTGGGTTCTCCAGGCATGGAGGAGGGTAAGGCCCCGTGGAACTTTTGAGACACTGGAACGTTATTCTGTCCCCTCCTGTGGCAATTGGATCGACGAGACAAGAGTTATTGGTGGAGGGAATTGCATTTTGCTGGAGATGAGATGAAAGAGTTTCGGGGTTTAGAGGTTGTGAGGGAGGCACTGTGGTGAGGGGAAATGTTCAAAGTTGCGCGTACCTCAGAGAGTTCTGTTAACTTCCGACGCGCTGCCAGGTAGAACTCCTCCCCAAAGAGCTCCCTGGGCTTACGACACGCTACTCTAGTAGAACTCATCCCCAGAGAGTTCTGCGGGCTTCCAGCTCGCCACCCCCAGTTGAGCCAGGAGGGCAGCTCATCTCAAGAGAATGCCGAGGGCTCACGAAACACCACCCCTGTACAGCTTACAGCAGACCTGCTCCCAGAGAGTGCCAGTAAATCTTACAGCAGCGCTGCTCCCCGGAGAGTGCTACTAGATCTAATAGCAGAGCTGCTCCCCAGAGAGTGCCAGTAGATCTTAAAGCAGAGCTGCTCCCCCAGAGAGTGCCAGTAGATCTTACAGCATTGCTGCTCCCCAGAGAGTGCCAGTAGATCTTACAGCAGTGCTGCTCCCCAGAGATATTGCTGAGGGCTCACGAAACACTACACCCAAAAGAGTCAACAGTAAGAGCTCTTCTCCAAAGAGTTCTATGAAGGGTGCGGTCCTTGTGGATGCCAATGCGACGCTTGAGCACGACGGTACGACCTTTGAGCACGACGTTACGATCCTTGAGCACGACGTTACGACCCTCGGGCACGACAGTACGACCTTTGAGCACGACTTTTCGACCCATGAGCACGGTCCATGCGATTTTTTTCTGGGTTACTACTGCCCAGCACTTAAACCTAAGGCCAAGTCTTCATACCTAAGGGTCGCACAATCGTGTTCAAGGGTCGTACCGTTGTGCTTAAGAGTCGTACGGTCGTGCTCAAGGGCCGTACCGTCGCGCTCAAGGGCCGTACCGTCGTGCTCAAGGACCGTACCGTCGTGCTCAAGAGTCGCACCGTCTTGATGCAGGTGTACCACAGGTGGTGTACGCCTCGGCACCCTGCCATCGGGGGCACGAGAGCGGTGTTTTTCCTCCTCTCCTTCCGGTGTGACCTATCAGGTGTGTGGGTGGTGTGACCTTGGCTCTATCTGTATTATTCACGCCCACTGCTGAAGTGTCGTCGGCCAGTTGTCCTGCTGTCCGCTCCTGCCTCCTGCTCCTGCTTTTGCCCGCTGCTGCTACTACTGGGTTGAAGGGAACGTCGCCAGCAAATTATTCGTTGTCATCCGACCTTCGCGCTGTCGTCCCATGCCGAGTGTCATGAACCACCCTTGTCCCTCTGGGCTTCACGTGTGTTCTGTCCTCCGTAAGGGCATCCCCTGCGCCAGGAAACTGACGGAGGAGAGATCGCCCGAAGTTGATGGTATCTTTTGATCTAATCCTTCCCATAACTCGGCACGCATCAACTCGCCTTCGCCTACCCCTCACAAACGGGCCTCTTTATGGTGGCTGGTCGAGGAGTGTTGCCCATACGATTTGCCATCTCTCGCCCATAATCAGACCCTATACGTGCGTGAAGCGCTATTTTAGTCTTAGTGTCTTAATCAGAGCCCATATCTACGTGAAGCGATATTCTAGTGTAGCGCTTTAGCGCTAGGTGCTGGCGATATCTATAGACCAGGTTCTAAAGGACTTGCTACCACTAGTGCTTCCCCCTACGGCCTGATATGTCCAAACTTTCTAGAGGGAGGATTTCTCCTCGTCGACCCCCGCCCCGCTGCCCAAGAGCTCTGCATGTGTCCTTTGTGATTCGTCTTGCACGCTTGTGTGTGCCTGTTTCTTTTTTTTTTCTACTGATTTTCCCGTGTTTGTATTCGTGTATGCTTGCAAATAATTGCATGCACGGACTCAGTGAGGAGCTGCGTTCGTGTGCGTAATATGTTTGCAGGTGGAGGCGTTCTCCTTGCCATTACAGTGGATTTTCACAGTGGTGTTATTCGTACCCACACCTCGGTATACATGGCTGAATAGTTCAGTGTGTGTTGTATATACATTGTGTACATAGCCTGTGCATTACATATGCATAGGTTATACATGGGCAGATATCTTAACGGATGTTGTCAGGTTCGGCAGTGTGTGGTATCGTGGACTTGCGATATGGTCTGTTTAAAGACACATTCATCCACGGAGAGGGAACGGGTGACGCTCCCTACCGACACAAGACACTGCCATGTATACTGGCACCCCAGGACGTGTTTCCTTCCTGCTTACTTACCCCCCGCCCCTCAGGCGCAATCTGGGGTAGAGGGAAGAGGGCCCTCTTCGTCACTCTTCCAGCCCCTCCCCCCCACCATCTCATCATCTCTGCTCCTTACCTTTGAAGAGGGAAAGGTTGGGAATGTACACCCCATCCTCTCCCCTATACTCTCCCTCACCGGCTATCCGCACCTCCACCCTTATTAACACCCAGGTAGTGGGTGGAGGGACGAATTCCACCTACCCATATAACACTTAACCCGTCATGTGACGGCACCACACACGTCCTCTGTGCGCCAACGCCCAGCCATATGGTGGTACCACCAGTCCCCCTCTGTGTACCATAACCTAGCCATGTGATGGTACCACACGTTCCCCTCTGTGTACCATAACCTAGCCATGTGATGGTACCACACGTCCCCCTCTGTGTACCATGACCTAGCCATGTGATGGTACCACACGTTCCCCTTCTGTGTACCTTAACCTAGCCATGTAATGGTAACACACGTTCCCCTCTGTGTACCATAACCTATGCATACGATGGTACTACACCTCCCCCCCTCCCCGTCTCTAACCTCCATTTCCCCCCCCCCCCCTCTCCTATTAGACCTGACCAGAGTCAAGAGTACGAGGGTGACTCACCTGCCGCCTTTAGCGAGGTGGTGGGCTTCCGATGTGGCGCTCCATCTGCGGGTGGAGGACCTCCTTACCCGCACACACTCGGCCCTCTTCACTGGCTGATTATTCACACGGTACCTCCTCTACAGGTCGCATCTATCACTCATGGTCGTGCACAATCCACTCTCTCTCCCGTTAATCCCCGTGTGAGGTAAATTTCTCTGTATGAGACGGACGGTCCTCCATTGTGGCACTAACAGGGTCGCGTCTAAAAGTTTCTCCTGAAGGAGGAGTCGGGATCTGTGTGGCGGGAGGGCGCGGGGCGCTCCTGGCTGGCTCCGACAGTGTGGCTCACAAACACACACACACCGACCCGCTCGCTGCCCGGCACCACACACCACCACCACCGCCACACACCACCACCACCACCTCCTCCTCCTCCTCCTCCTCCTCCTCCTCCTCCTCGCCCGGTCGCCCCTACACCCCCCTGCCCCTCACCTTCCTACCGCGCGCACACACACACACACACACACACACACCTGACGTCACGGCCGACACTTCACACCTGCACGGCGGCGCTACACACCCTCACACACACACACACACACCTGTAGTCCTGTCGTACACTTCACACCTGCACGGCGGCGCTGCACAACGCTTCCCCTCCAACACTTCCGTTATCGACGCCTTTGTCCCGCGTCCTGGCAGAGATGGACAGCTTAGATATGTTAGAGAGCTGAAGACTCCGGTTCAAAGTAGGATTATCCACTCCACTGTCCTACTTTACCTCCACTGATGATAGCATTAGATGACAGAGGATACTTAAGATGACGCACGACGAGGCTGTCGAGCGATAGCTAAACGTCAAGGGTCGTGCTGTCGTGCTCTAGGCTTTTATTTTGCCTGCAGGATCGCTCTGGCGGTTAGGAGAAGATCTTCAGATTTACAGAAGTGCTGCTCGGTGCTCCACCGTGACCTGGCATTCGCTAAAGACGCCAGTGTTGTTATAGAGAAGAACGCCTGTCTCACGGGGGCCGTATTTCCTCTCGTGTTCATCGAAGTGTTCTGTTTTCTCCCCAACAGTTGCGATATCATTGGACTTTTCTCCTCCAGAAAGTTGGTAGGTGTGGATTTGCTTCTATTCTCTACAGAGGCGCGAGTTCGTTGATCGTCCTGTCATCCATAGGTCCCACGTTCTTTTCCCAGGAGAGCCTCCGGTTCTCTTGGTCTTGTATGTCGTCACGTCTGTATTCACTGGTGTCTCGTATGCTATTCGTATGTATTTCACGAAGAAGGTAATGATAGTAGTGTTCTTACTCTTACTATTCCATTAGGATGTAATGACCCCTTTTTGGTGTGCCTAAAGAAAAAAACCGTAAGTTTGACCACCGGTCTTCAGTATAAGGTGTGTGTGATCGCTGCCAGTGTGTGGGTTTAACTAGACTGAAGTGGAGTGCGTGAGTTGTAATGTACGTTGATTCTCTGCCATGTTCATCTACTCAATCAGAATCGTCACAGTGCGTTGTATGTGATTTTTTTCTGTTTATATCATGGTCATGGCGTGGTCACAATTTTATTATATTTTTCTTACGTTAGCTGGGACGGCACGGGTAACTGAAGCCCTAATTGAGGCCTTATTATTATCGATAAAAGTATAATGAATAGATAGATAAATAAATAGATAAATAAATAAATAAATAAATAAATAAATAAATAAATAAATATATATATATATATATATATATATATATATATATATATATATATATATATATATATATATATATATATATATATGTATATATATATATATATACCCTTGTCTGAGCCAGGAACCCATGATATCGACCAACTCCTTAGGTGTGGATGAACAGCTGGGTTGACCCGTGGACCGACTGCTGCAACCAGGATTCGACCCCTGAGGCAACCCGCGAATCCGTCACGGTCAGGACCGCTCACCGCCACACCACGTAGGCCCCCTTCCCCCCCGCACACACACATTGATACAATGGTAACGATGATGATTTTATGAGGCTATGTCAGTGGCTGTGTCGAGTGTGGGAGAGATTGTACACCAGCCCAAGGGTGAGGATGTGGGAAGGGGCTGGGGTCTGTGTGAGGGGTATGGACTCTGCAGGTGTGGTCGGCGGGAGAGGCAAGAGGTCTCGAACTGGGGACGGGGGGAGGAGGACGCAATACTACCACAACAGCCAGGTAATGATCGCTTGCTAATCCCTTGGGTGGGTGGGTGGGTAGGGGGGGGGGGGGAGAAAACGAACATAAAAAAAAGACACGAGATGTCGTACACTCATGTGGGGGGGGGGGGGGGGGGAAGGCGGCCAGTCATGTACGGTATAGACCGGTCATGCACGGCGCGTCAGTCACGCTCAGCATGTCAGTCATGAAGAGCGGAAACGCACGCACGTGCACACACACACACACACACACACATACACACACACACATTTATAAAACCGGCTTTTGATATTATATTATTATTATTATTATTATTATTATTATTATTATTATTATTATTATTATTATTATTATTATTAGTGTTATTAATATTATCATTATTGTTATTATTATTATCATTATTTCTATTATTATTATTATTATTCTTTGTTGTTTGCCTCTACGTTTTTATTATCGTCATTATTACCATTAGTCATTAGTGTCATTGTATATATATATATATATATATATATATATATATATATATATATATATATATATATATATATATATATATATATATATATCCCCAATTACTCACTCTTTTATTCCCAGTTGATGAGAAAGATGACTCACATAAAGCTGATATCACAAACGATTTACAGATTAAGAGAGAGAGAGAGAGAGAGAGAGAGAGAGAGAGAGAGAGAGAGAGAGAGAGAGAGAGAACCGTGTGTCCTTTTGATTGCTACAACCGCGGAGGTGGCTGGCATTGTGAACACCGTTGGTAAAGACAGATTATCCCTCACAGAGCCTGGGGGCCTGGCTGGGGGGAGACCATACGTGGGAGGTAGGACTGTCTCCAGAACCTTGGGGGAATGTGTGGGAGAGACCCTGATGGTATGTGTGGAAGAGACCATACATGGGAGAGACTGTCTCCAGAACCCTGGAGGAATGTGTGGGAGAGACCCTGATGGTACGTGTGGAAGAGACCATACATGGGAGAGACTGTCTCCAGAACCCTGGAGGAATGTGTGGGAGAGACCCTGATGGTACGTGTGGAAGAGACCATACATGGGAGAGACTGTCTCCAGAACCCTGGGGGAATGTGTGGGAGAGACGCTGATGGTACGTGTGGAAGAGACCATATGTGGGAGAGATTGTCTCTAGACCCTGGGAGGGAGGGGGTATGTGTTGGGGAGACTATTTGTCTCTTAGACCTAGGGATATATATGGGAGAGACCATGTGGGAGAGATCGTCTCTAGACCCTAGGGGTAGGTGTGGGAGTGACTATGGGTGAGAGATTGTCTCTAGACCCTTGGGGAATAGACGAAAAGAGAGAGATCATACGTAAGAGAGATTGTCTCATGGGCTTATCATGAGAGATAAGGCGCGGGGGTCATAGGCCTGTCATGAGAGAGAGAGAGAGAGAGAGAGAGAGAGAGGCGGGGTCATATATCTAATTAATTTAGCTTCTCAATTACCAGGTCGTGTGCATAACCATCCCATTATCTCGTCACTCAGCCCTTCAGGTAATCGGTTCACGGTCTCTTGACTTCGCTCTGTTTACCAGTCGAGTGAGTGTCTTTGGCACAGATGACTTCATTCATGATGACGTCATGAACATGATGACCCGTGGTGGCGCGGTGAGGGGCGGGGGATCATGTTGACGGGTGTAGTGCTGTGGTGCTCTGTGTGTGTGTGTGTGTGTGTGTGGGTGGGTGTTGGGGATGGGGGACCGTCACAGCCGGCTGCCGGGTAAATATGGAGACGGTTCCCTTGTAAAGCCGGGTCACGTCGGTTGTGTTGCCGGGAGGCGTTGAGGCGTTATGGATAAGGTTTGTGACGAATGTAGATAACGAACTGACGGCTCCGTTGTGATAGACAGAGAGACAGAAAGGCAGACAGATAGAGAGATAGACTGATAGATAGATAGATCGGTGCTCGAATTCCTGTAGAGGAACTGTATCTCTGCTGACTACAGTAAGTACATAAGATATACTTACTCGAGCTTTTTTCTGCTGCTGTAGCTCCCACGGAAGGCGCGTTGTACCGTGGAGAGGACCAGATTGGACTCATGTAACGTTGTAAGACTCCAGCGTTGGCATACAGCAGTACTGTGTAGCCTTCCATGTTGAAATACAGCGGTGTTGTAGTCTCCCGTGTTGAAATACAGCAGTGTCGTAGTCTCCCATGTCGAAATACAGCCTTGTGGAACTCCCGTGTTTGATTCTCAACGTTGGGTAACATAGTGTGCCAAACACCCTGGAAGATGTCTGTAAATATTGCACAGGCATGTGGAAATGATCCCTGGAAACTGTAAAGTGATTCATACACATGGTAAATGAGCAGCCTGTCCGTAGCTTCACCCCTGACATTTTATGTTTGTGTTTTCTGGCTACAGTGTGTGTTTGTGTGTGTGCGTGTGCGTGTGTGTGACATGAATTGGTCCATTTTACGGTTCCTGACGACCCCACATCAGACCTGACGACCCCAACGGTAAACCTAACGAACCCCAGGACTAAAACTTGACTCCCTTTATGCAAAATGACGAAAACCCCGACCCCGACCTCCCACACACACACGAAACCTGACGACCCTCCCAAGAAACACAAAAGCGGACGACCCCTCCCTCACACACACACACACACACACACACACACAGTGGCTAGCGAACACCCTCCCCCATATAACGCGACGACCCGATACCCAGACGGGATAAGAGTGAGGCGAACACCCCCACACGCACGGAGGTGGCCCGACGAGCGACTCGGGCGGAGGGGGCGCCCTTGACTCCCTCCAGGGGGACAAGGATAAAACAAAGGAGGCTTCGGGAGACATGGGAAAGGGATCAGAGGGCGGGAGAGTCTTTTATCTGCAAGACTAATGCTACTGGATTCCCAGTGAGCAGGATCTGTGGTGCAGGAGGCTTAAGGAGACGTGGAGGAAGGGGGTCAAGTCTTCCTAGCAGCAGGACGTAGGGCGAGGGAGGAGGGGAGGCGTCCTGGCCTGTTGAGGCCACAGGGCTGGGGGCTGTGTGTGTGTGTGTGTGTGTGTGTGTGTGTGTGTGTGTGTGTGTGTGTGTGTGTAATTACTTATCTATTATCATCTGTTTGTACTGTGCGGGGAGGGAGTTTTAAACTCGTGAACTCTTTTATCGTAGAACTTTTTGAACTATCCTTTTCTTATTGTGTGTGTGTGTGTGTGTGTGTGTGTGTGTGTGTGTGTGTGTGTGTGTGTGTGTGTGTGTGTGTGTGTGTGTGTGTGCGCTTCTTCACCTGTAATGTTTGGTGGGTGTGTGAGTGAAGGCAGCACCCACGCCATGATGGATTGTGGCTGGGGTGGGGAGAGGGACGTTCAGGAAACAGTGCCTCAGGTGTATGTGAAGAATGTTGGCATGTGAACTTTGCCCTTTCCTTCCCCGTGGTCGATGGTTATTGGTGGCCCTCCTCGGTAGTGGTGACGCTCGTGGTGAGGGCGATAGTGGCACTGGTGGTGAGGGTAGTGGCACTGGTGGCGCGGGTAGTGGCTCTGGTGGTGAGGGATGGCGTATGGTAGTTGTAGGTAGCACCTGTGGTGGTGGTAGCTGTTCGTTCCTGATGTGGGTAGTGGTGGTAGTTGGTAATGTTGGTAGTGATCGTAGTGGTGGTAGTTGGTAGTGTTGATATTGATAGTAGTTGTGGTAGCTGGTAGTGGTGGTAGTTGGTAGTGATGGTAGTGATAGTAGTGATGGTAGCTGATAGAGGTGGTAGTTGGTAGAGTTGGTCGTGATGGTAGTTGTGGTAGCTTGTCGTGGTGGTAGTTGGTACTGATAGTAGTGGTGGTAACTGGTAGTGTTGGTAGTTGGTAGTGGTGGTAGCTGGTAGTGTTGGTAGTTGGTAGTGGTGGTAGCTGGTAGTGGTGATGTAGAGGCATCAGTTGTGGTAATGAGTGGGTAACTATCAATGGTATTGGTAGACTGTGTGTGGATGGTTGATTATGGTGGTTGATCATGTGAGTGGTTGTGGTCGTGCTGGTGGTGGTGGTAATGGTGGTGGCGGTGAGGAACTTCAACCAGTCCACCAGGATTCCACCACCCATACTAACTTCGTTTCTTTTAGGGTAGTGGTTATGTTCCGTCCACCTTCCTGGCCACTTTGGCAACATCTTTGTCACTCCGTGTTACGTTACCGTGGCTGGAACACTTAGGGGGGTTCTGGCTGCTTCGTTGTCAGATGATAATGAGTCCTGAACTTCCTCGCCTTGTGTTATGCCTCGTAACCTCACCGTCGATCTGTGTGTGAGGGGCTCCGTCGCCTGGTCCGTGTTAGGACAGCGCGTGACAGGAGCACTTCTGCCGACGCAAAGACCTATTGCCAGACACCTGAAATAAGTTGTCTTCTTTTTTTCGCTCCGCTGCCGCATATGATCATGCCAGCCTGGGCTCGTCGCCAGTCTGTCTTTCTCCTTTACCTCGCAGGAAAAAAAATGATAATGATAATCATGTTGCTAATGATAATAAGCCATATTCACCAGGGTATGCACGCTGGGAGGGCGAGAGTGAAGTGCTGTTCGATTCAAGCAAGGCTTTTTTGGTGGGTGGAACAGCCCTTCGTGGCGTGGCGTGTGGGACGTCCCCTTCGTCTCATTTACATCCACTAATTCGTCGTGGGTAAATGCGACACAGTGGATCCCACCCGCTGCCACAGCTGGTTGTCTTGGAGTAGCCAGCGGAGGTGCCTCCTTACCACCCCTTGGCAGTACCAGTTTACGTCTCCGTTTTACTGACTTGGATGACGTAAGGTGTGGTGCCCTAGCTGTTTAGGGGAGAGTATCCTGCCCACCAGTCATGGTGGTGGTTAGGGTGAGTGAGGGTGGTAAGGGGAGGGTGGTGTGTGAAGGGGGCGTCACGGTCGTCCGGCGCCCAAACCTGTTATGGCGGGAGGACTCAAACAGCGACCTGGAGGGGGGGCGTCGCCATCGCCCGCCCACCAGTGTCGTGGCGGAGTGAATAATGATGTCATTGTTGTGGTCCGCGTGACACAGGCGGCCCCCAGGGCACGGCGAGAGAGGGTCGGCCGCTCGGATTATATAACGCCGAGACACAAGGAGTTAAGAGAGTGTTTGTCCTAATTTGGGAAGACATGTTTGTACAGGGCCCTTGTGCACGGGGACCTGGAATTCCCACTCTGCGCTCTGTCTCCAATATGTGAGGCTTGTGAAATATTCATAGAGCAACACGTATGGACGTATAGCGGGGTTTAAGACCCCAGTAACGCACATTTTTGTATATCTGGAGATCCCTATGAAGAATTTTTTATACCACGGGGAATTAATTTCAAACCATCTGCATTCGTGTTTGACGATGTGTTTTTGAGATACGTAGTATTTAAACTCGATATTTGCACAGCTCGCGTTTGAAATGGTGAAATCCACCTGTCTTTGGGATCGAGTGAAACAAATGGTACTCGATATTTATACTGGTGGCGTTTGAAATGGTGGAATCCACACGTCTGTAGGGCCGAGCACAACAAATACTGAAATATGTATCACGTCCTGAGGACCGATACATTCCAGCCGTTCCTATAAAGATGCCGTGGCTGGTTGCCAATACAGCCCCTTGGCTAAACGCTTACCTGTAGCGTTCTCTGCTAGCCAGAATGTGTACCTCTTTGAACAACACATGGTATGTGCTACAGTGTTATATACAACCCCCAGGACCTTCTCTGATGTGGTCCCCTGAGGCTTCGGGGTTGCGCTGCGCGCAGGAGCAGGGCAGAGTGGGCTCCTCTGTTGCGGGAGGGTTCTCGATGATGATGTGGCCCTTTCGTCTAACGTTGATGGTACGACCTCGTCTCGGTACCAGGAAGGTTGTGGTATGGAGAGTTGGCTGGCTGTCTGATTAACCTTGGTTACCGAGTCTTGGGCTGCGGCAAGGTCCAGAGCCAGGTGTGTGTGTGTGTGTGTGTGTGTGTGTGTGTGTGTGTGTGTGTGTGAGTGTGTGCGTAGGGTGGTACAGTGGTCTGCGACACCAGGTGTGGACCGTGTCACAGGTGGTGACAAGCCTCTGGTGATTGATGACGAAGGCGTACTGACCAGTAACTCCCCCGAGGTCACGCCCGTCTCTCTCTCTCTCTCTCTCTCTCTCTCTCTCTCTCTCTCTCTCTCTCTCTCTCTCTCTCTCTCTCTCTCTCTCTCGAAATGTCTCCACTTCGCTCCCTCCTCTAATTCATGTTTATACTTTGGCAGTGTCGTCGAGTGTGGCACCCACACCTGCCTACTCTTCCCTTCCCTGACACCCCAGACACACACACACACACACACACACACACACACACACACACACACACACACACACACACACACGCCCTACCTACACACAACATTACCCACGCCACATCAGTCTTGGTTTTCTGCCCTCACCGCCAGATGCCCCATCGAGACACAAATCAATTTCCCAAAAACTTTGCAAAAAAAAAAAGAAAAAATTTCTCCCTCGGGTAAGATTTTTTTTTCTTTTCCACGTGCGAAATGTTGTGGGAAAAAATCGTTGTTAGGTCGATACAGGAGCGGCGGCGGGGCTCCCGAGCTGCGACAGGACGGCCCTGGGTGGGTCGCTCTTTAAGAACCAGCGTTTGTACCCCCCCCCGAGACGATGATAATGGTCCTTAAAGAACCCAAAACGTTCTAGTGAACTCAGTCGCTTATCGGGTGATCTGATTCCACTATCGCTCTCAGGCGTAGGTCGGCCAGGGCCGTTCCTAACTTGCCACGAGAGGTCCTCGGTGTGAAAAACGTCCCCGTCCTCTGTCATTCTTGACTTCGATGAGTTCACCGGCAGGCGTGACCTGTGGCGCCGAAGTTGAGGTGGAGGGAGACTCGGTAATAGGGGCAGCAAGACGCCCTAGGATCCGTCTTGATGAAGTGTGGGAGGAGATGGTGGCATGAGGGGGCGGGGCCTCCTGTGGTGGAGGTGTGGTGGAGTCTCGCGCCCCACGACCTCTCCTCTGGTCTACAGTTCGCCTCTTTCTAAACTCATCACTTGGACCTGATCCCTCCCTCCCTCCCATACTCATAACCGGACCTGATCCCTCCCTCCCTGACTCATCCCTGGACCTGACCACACCCTCCCACACTCATCACTAGACCTCATCCCTCCCATCCACACTCATCATCCCTGGACCTGACCACACCCTCCCACACTCATCACTAGACCTCATCCCTCCCATCCACACTCATCATCCCTGGAGCCGACCACACCCTCTCAGACTCATCATGGACCTCATCCCACTCTCCCATACTCATCACCGGACCTCATCCCTCCCTCCCTGACTCATCACCGGACCTGACCACACCCACCTCGACTCATCACATTCACCAGCGTCTGCAGAGGGCCATATCTGCCTCATCACCACCTCGGTCCATTACCTCGATCCATCTGTGGGACGGACGATCCATCCCGTGGGACAGTGAATCCATCACCCCTCTCAACCCTCTTCAGGTACGCGGGATCGAACCCCACGCAGAAGGGGTCGCGCACGTAGCTCCTTTCCAAAACACCGAACGAATTTTCAACTCTATTTCCAAGGCGTTATTTTCGGCATCTTTAAAGGCCTGGCATGTTAGCGGCACGGCTTGTTAACACGGATAACGAACGTCACTCCCGACACGAATGTGTCTGGCTGGGAGTTCCTGATACCATCTGGACCCGCGGTGATAGAAAAGAAAGAAAGAAAGAAGAGAAATATGAAAGAAATAATCGTCTTCTGTCACGATGGGGGAAAAAGAGAGAAGACGTTACACCTCTGTTCTGTATCACGACATATTACTGAATTACAGGCGGGAATGTGTTTTTTTGTTTATGTGTTTTTAGGTTTGGCGATTCGTGTAGCGTTACAGTTTGCTTCAATTATGGCCTTCAAATGTGTGAAAGGGAAATGATATATTTTATACCACCTTAAAACGTTAATGATAATAATAATGATAATCATAATATTAATGATATTGATGATAACAATAATAATAATGATAATGATAATAGTGATAATGATGATGATGATGATGATAGCCATAATGATATTTATGATGATAATAATAATGATAACGATAATGATAACGATAATGATAGTGATAGTGATATTGATAATAATGATATAATGATATTATCATTATCATCAACATGATCTCTTTAATTTTTCATCATTTTCATCATTATTATTATTATTATTATTATTATCATTATTATTATTATTATTATTATTATTATTATTATTATTATTATTATTATTATTGTAATTATTATTGTTATTATTATTATCATTATTATTATTATTGTTATCATTATAAATATTATTAATATTAATATTATTATCATCATTATTATTGTAATTATTATTGTTGTTATTAT
Source organism: Panulirus ornatus (assembly GCF_036320965.1). Classification (NCBI taxonomy): domain Eukaryota; kingdom Metazoa; phylum Arthropoda; class Malacostraca; order Decapoda; family Palinuridae; genus Panulirus; species Panulirus ornatus. Next base: position 5,562,696 of record NC_092251.1, on the reverse strand, counting down.
TATCATTATTATTATTATTATTATTGTTATTATTATTATTATTATTATTATTATTATTATTATTATTATTATTATTATTATTTGTTCAGGTTTTCACGAAGGTTTTGTGGATGGTTGTAGTAGTAGATGATGATGGTAGAGCAGAGGGAGGGAGGGAGGCTCGTACATCACCAGGACGATCATGGTGTTCCGCCTCAAACACGGACCATTTTCTCTCCAGTTTTTGAAGTCATGTTTGCTGTGACTTCGCTTCTTTTTCCATATTTATGGGATTTGGGTGGCAGAATGGCGTGAGTCACCTCGGGGAGGAAGGTTTGTCTGCTAAATTTAAACCTCCCCCTCACTGCCCTCCCTCCCTCCTCCTCCTCCTCCTCTCCCTGTCTTCCTCCCGCTGGAAATATGTAAAGGAGGAGTTAATGAAGTGTCCGCACAAGGGCGACGCCACTGTGCCCTCCCACTCTTTCCTCGTTGTCTCACGTTGCCACCAGCCTCATGGAACCGCTGAACGTCCATGTGGCTGGCTGACTGTCTCGTGTATGGCTGTAGGAGAGGGAGCGCTCGAAGCGTTGGCTTCGGGTGTATCTGGCTTCGTTCTAAGTGTATGGTCCCAAGACCCGCCTCACTGTTCCTCCCATGTACTCCCCGTAGTGGTGATGGCGAGGGATGTGTTGCACAGTTGTGTCGTGGTGTTATGTTCTCGTAGAACGGGTTTTCGAGAGCAGGATGTGTTCGTGAACAATGAACTGGGGGTATATCTCGATGGTGTAGGAGGGACAGTTAAGCCAAGGGACGTCACAGTTTGATTTGTAGATAAGGTTTGACGAGGCTTTCAGTGTGTGTGGTTCGTATCGTCGGGGTGGGAGGGGATGACAGCCACGCGGGCGGCGCGCCCTGCGAAGGGGCGCGCCGCCTGCATATCGCCCGAGGACCTCCACCGCCACACGCCGTACTCCTCCGTCCTCCGGGAGTCCTCAGCACGGGTCCCTACCCTTGGGAACCTCATCGCTGGTCCCGACCCCACGTACCTCACAGCTGGACACCGTCGAGCCGGGCAGTTGGCGTGTCTGTCCCTCCTCCGTCCCGCCTTGACCTACATGGAACTGGCGCGGTTCAGCACGTCAGGTCGTGGGTGACGTTTGTTTGCTGAAGCGGGTCACTCGTGAGCTTCTCCGCGGGCCTTGACGTCGCCTCCTTTATAGTCTCGTCAGGTCGACCAGACCTCTGCCAGGCCCTTTGCGTAACACAGGTTTCGACCAGACCTCTGCCAGGCCCTTTGCGTAACACAGGTTTCGACCAGACCTCTGCCAGGCCTTCTGCGTAACACAGGTTTCGACCAGACCTCTGCCAGGCCCTCTGCGTAACACAGGTTTCGACCAGACCTCTGCCAGGCCCTCTGCGTAACACAGGTTTCGACCAGACCTCTGCCAGGCCCTCTGCGTAACACAGGTTTCGACCACACCTCTGCCAGGCCCTCTAACACAGGAGGCCTACCAAGACCCCTGCCGGGCACTCTGAGCCACACAGGAGGTCGACCAGACCCCTAGTCATGCTACCAGAACCGTCTACAAGCAGATGGGGAAGCAGAGTAGACCACTAGGGGAAGACCATAGTCCTAGCCTTAAATAGGGGAGGGACGAAGACCATCCTCCTCATCGCGGATGGGGAGAAGGAAGGGAAACAGAAAGCCCTGCATTACTCCCAATATATCTCTTCCCTCTAGCACCACCCCCCTCCCTCCTCATGAAGGACAGGGACCCCCCTCCCCCCATTCCAAATCGTTAATATAATTTACAATTCTAAAAATCCAGTAAATCTATTTCGGAGAGGCCAAAGGTCAAGGGTCGTGCTCACTACCTGGTGCATGACAGTTTACCTATGACAGCGAGTATGTGTCATGCGCCTATGTGTATGTAAGAGGTATATACATATGTATGTAGGCAATAGGATTGGTTAGGTTCGAGTAATCTCTGTATGAAAGCGTATGCGTATTTAAGTACGATCTATGCACTTGCGTATCTATGTTCGTATGTACACGCACGGAAGAAACGCAATTGCATGAATAAATGACGTGTATGTATGCCGTTGTTTTCATTTATAAACTTTCGTATGTGCGTGTCCATTGTTGTGCCTAAGATACCGTAATGACGCCCACCTCTTCTCTTTACATCGATACATATGTATTGACAACACATACAAGACATACCTCCAGGTGTGGTATATACGTACGTGGCAGCCCCCTTCCCACCATCACCCCACCCCCCACCCCTTCCTGCCTGCCTACACAGCACCGCCCGTGTTTACCAGACACGTTGGTAGAGGGCGTGAGTACCTGTGATGACATATGTGTTCTCATGCATGCCAGGGACGAGTTACTGTCCCCTCCGTAGAAACTTGTCCAGTTCATTTCACTGCGAACGTTTCGGAAGACAACGTTTGCCGACTCGTATGCCAACGTTTTCAGATTCGTTTGTGTGGGGGGATGGGGATAAATTTGGTCGATGCAAATCTCCTCTGCAGTGTCTTACATAGAGAGAGAGATTAGGATCAGCGTTCACATACCTCGCATCTGGACAGCTGCAGCCTGGTTCCTCGCTGCGCCATCCTCTCTCTCTCTCTCTCTCTCTCTCTCTCTCTCTCTCTCTCTCTCTCTCTCTCTCTCTCTCTCTCTCTCTCTCTCTCTCGCCTTCCTACGTAAATCCCAGCTTTTAATAATGGAGTGTATCGCCCCGCGGGGACGTATGGTGTGGCTTGGTTTCCAGACTGGGGGGGCGGGGGGGACCTCTGGTTAATCTCCGACCACGAGTGGGGCCCCTGGGCGCCAAGACTCGCCTTCTGGATTTGTGTGTTGGGCCAGAGCGCGAGTGTGTGTGTGTGTGTGTGTGTGTGTGTGTGTGTGTTTGAATTCAGTTCGAAATGATCGTCGCTGGGTTCCTCGATTTTATACGTGTGTGATTGATCGGTCACGGAGATAGATAGATAGACAGATAGATAGATGGAGAGAGAGAGAGAGAGAGAGAGAGAGAGAGAGAGAGAGAGAGAGAGAGAGAGAGAGAGAGAGAGAGAGAGAGAGAGAGAGAGAATATGCCATCGTGACGAAAGGAACACCCACACACTCTCTTCCTCCTTTAACTCGGTCACCCTGTGGCTGCTGTAATAGTCTCCTCACTGTTGTCTCCCCCACCTAATCTATCTAGCCATCTGTGTAGGCGTAGGCCAGGGGCGCGCGCCCCTCTCTCTGGCGTTGGAGGAGCAGATCTGTATCGCCACGGCCGCACAGGTGGCCGCGCTCCAGGGCTACAAACACAGCTGTCAGGCATTGATCATGTTCGGAGAATTCGTTCGAATAGATTTCAGGGAAATTAAATGCATTAAGAGAGAAGTAGGAACTTCTCTCTCTCTCTCTCTCTCTCTCTCTCTCTCTCTCTCTCTCTCTCTCTCTCTCTCTCTCTCTCTCTCTGTATATATATATATATATATATATATATATATATATATATATATATATATATATATATATATATATATTTATATATATATATATATATATATATATATATATATATATATATATATATATATATATATATATATATATATATATATATATATATGTCTGTGTGTGTGTGTGTGGATTTAAATGTCATGAAAACCTGCTTTTCTCTTTGTTTCCTAGCTTAATCATGCTCTACTTTGTTTTCTTGCAACTATCGTCATTACATGTTTAATTGTTAAAGGGGTCGTCATTATCTCCACACTAGGGGCATTATTTATGTAATTTGATCACTCCTTTGTCTACACGGAGCCTCCTCGCGGACTAGAACACCTCAAATTTTTTTTAGAAAAGTAATAGTTTGATAAAAGGAAAATTACTAATGATTTCCCTCACCCGTCTCCTCAAAAGGATTTATGTACGGGGGGGGGGAAAATTTATTTTGATTCGCCTGATTCATTAATGTAACCTCAAACTCCTACCTTTCGTAGGGGTTAACAAGCCACTAATTTTCATAGAGGTTAAACATGCCACTAATTCGTGTGGGCTCGTGGACCAATACGTCGACCGTGGGTGACGCGATCAGCTGGGAGCGGATCAGCTGATGAGCATGGATGTAAACAAGAACACGAGCTGTCTGGCCCCCAGCAGCCAGGTAATTGAGATTATGAGCTGGGTAACGTATGGCGCCGTCTTTTTATACCCCCATGAGCTTAGGCTTGTCTTCGTCGTGACTGCACGACCCTTTGAAGCACGACCGTACGACCCATGAGCACGAACGGTGTTTTTCATTTCCTTTCCACGACCTGACGACCTTGTAGTTTGAAGTTACGACCATCGAGGGCAGGGATAAAGGTCGTGCCGTCGTACCTTTGTCTTCGAGGGTCGTACCGTTGTCCTCGAGGGTCGTACTGTTGTGCTCAAGGGGTCGTACCGTCGCACGCAAAACTCACTCTTGAGGTATACATAAAAAAAAAAAAATGGCTCCACACTTTCCTAGCCCATGGTCTCAAATCTCATCGATCATGAAGTAAAACTTGGGGATATTTTCAGAGGATTTGAGTAAATCGATAAAGGAAGTCAGACTTTTGAAAAACACGAAAAGGAAAAGAAAAATAGTGTCATCTGAACCTGTCTGTGTCAACAAGTCTTCGGCGCAAGTAGTAGGCTTTTCAGACGTGTTATTACGGCTCTTGTGACTGAAGAAAAGGTAGAGATTATGGCTCTTAACGTAGTATTCGTTATAGGACCTTGTCACTCTTAAGGAGTGTGGCCTTGGCCTTGTAACGCGATAGGAAAAGTAATGTAACGGGAGAGTAAATAGTAACGCTGAGGGGAAAATTATAGTAACATGGAGGGTAAAATAGTAACGTGGAAGGGTAAAATAGTAATGTGGAAGGAGAAAATAGTAACGTGGAAGGGGAAAATAGTAACGTGGAAGGGGAAATAGTGACGTGGAAGGGGGAAACAGTAACGTGGAAGGGTAAAATAGTGACGTGGAAGGAAAAATATTAACGTGGAAGGTGAAAATAGTAACTTGGAAGGGGAAGATTGTAAAGTGGAAGGGGAACATATTGACGTGGAAGGGGAAGAGTAGACTGCCTCCTTCCACTGGTCGCTGGGTTGAATCTGTTGACCTCGCATGATGACGCTCGCAGGACTGGCACAGGATGTGTACGTGTATCGCAAGCTCGCATGCGTTGGATCAGCGCACGACCTCCGACGTTTTGAGAGAGAGAGAGTCGTAGTGTATACGACTCCTGGTGGGGAAAGAGGAAGGGGTGGGTGGAGGAGGAGGGGGAATGGAGGTTGGACGGGTGGATGATGGACGCCGTGGTCCAGAAGTCGTGTCCACCGGGTCATGAACTTCGAACCCGTGTAGTGGTGCGACCCGACCCATCACGATAGTATGGCCCTTGACACAACCGTAGCGTGACCTGATACCACCGTGGCGTGACCTGAGACGCCACCAGTGGTGGGGGTCAGCCACGACAGTCAATGCGTTGCCCTCCGACAGGAAAAACCCCCGAGGAGGGAGGGAAGGGGGTCGCATCGTTGTCGGACAAGAGGAATTGGATTGCACTTCTCAGAGACAGCGAACGGTTCGACCCCGTTGAACTACGCTATGGTCTGATCCTCGAGTGTCGAAACGTTCGGGGGTCGTGCGGACGTGCTCGGAGGATGAAACGTTCGCGAAGGAGGATCAGGACCACAGGTAAAACGTTTCGTGTTAAGGAATCATAAGATATAAGTGAAGGACATCTGAGAAGTTGAGAATGTAGAAGGTTTTTGTTCAGTGGTGAATTATTGATAGACGGGATTTTACTTCTCAAAAATTTGATTAACCATTTACTAATATTATTATTATTGTTATTATTATTATTATTATTATTATTATTATTATTATTGTTATTATTATTATTATTATTATTATTATTAATTATTATTATTATTACTATTATTATTATTATGATTATTATTATTAATCATTATTATTATTATAGTATTATTATTATTTTATTATTACGACCCTTGAGCACCACGGTATACGACCCTTGAGCACCACGGTATACGACCCTTGAGCACCACGGTATACGACCCTTGAGCACCACGGTATACGACCCTTGAGCACCACGGTATACGACCCTTGAGCACCACGGTATACGACCCTTGAGCACCACGGTATACGACCCTTGAGCACCACGGTATACGACCCTTGAGCACCACGGTATACGACCCTTGAGCACCACGGTATACGACCCTTGAGCACCACGGTATACGACCCTTGAGCACCACGGTATACGACCCTTGAGCACCACGGTATACGACCCTTGAGCACCACGGTATACGACCCTTGAGCACCACGGTATACGACCCTTGAGCACCACGGTATACGACCCTTGAGCACCACGGTATACGACCCTTGAGCACCACGGTATACGACCCTTGAGCACCACGGTATACGACCCTTGAGCACCACGGTATACGACCCTTGAGCACCACGGTATACGACCCTTGAGCACCACGGTATACGACCCTTGAGCACCACGGTATACGACCCTTGAGCACCACGGTATACGACCCTTGAGCACCACGGTATACGACCCTTGAGCACCACGGTATACGACCCTTGAGCACCACGGTATACGACCCTTGAGCACCACGGTATACGACCCTTGAGCACCACGGTATACGACCCTTGAGCACCACGGTATACGACCCTTGAGCACCACGGTATACGACCCTTGAGCACCACGGTATACGACCCTTGAGCACCACGGTATACGACCCTTGAGCACCACGGTATACGACCCTTGAGCACCACGGTATACGACCCTTGAGCACCACGGTATACGACCCTTGAGCACCACGGTATACGACCCTTGAGCACCACGGTATACGACCCTTGAGCACCACGGTATACGACCCTTGAGCACCACGGTATACGACCCTTGAGCACCACGGTATACGACCCTTGAGCACCACGGTATACGACCCTTGAGCACCACGGTATACGACCCTTGAGCACCACGGTATACGACCCTTGAGCACCACGGTATACGACCCTTGAGCACCACGGTATACGACCCTTGAGCACCACGGTATACGACCCTTGAGCACCACGGTATACGACCCTTGAGCACCACGGTATACGACCCTTGAGCACCACGGTATACGACCCTTGAGCACCACGGTATACGACCCTTGAGCACCACGGTATACGACCCTTGAGCACCACGGTATACGACCCTTGAGCACCACGGTATACGACCCTTGAGCACCACGGTATACGACCCTTGAGCACCACGGTATACGACCCTTGAGCACCACGGTATACGACCCTTGAGCACCACGGTATACGACCCTTGAGCACCACGGTATACGACCCTTGAGCACCACGGTATACGACCCTTGAGCACCACGGTATACGACCCTTGAGCACCACGGTATACGACCCTTGAGCACCACGGTATACGACCCTTGAGCACCACGGTATACGACCCTTGAGCACCACGGTATACGACCCTTGAGCACCACGGTATACGACCCTTGAGCACCACGGTATACGACCCTTGAGCACCACGGTATACGACCCTTGAGCACCACGGTATACGACCCTTGAGCACCACGGTATACGACCCTTGAGCACCACGGTATACGACCCTTGAGCACCACGGTATACGACCCTTGAGCACCACGGTATACGACCCTTGAGCACCACGGTATACGACCCTTGAGCACCACGGTATACGACCCTTGAGCACCACGGTATACGACCCTTGAGCACCACGGTATACGACCCTTGAGCACCACGGTATACGACCCTTGAGCACCACGGTATACGACCCTTGAGCACCACGGTATACGACCCTTGAGCACCACGGTATACGACCCTTGAGCACCACGGTATACGACCCTTGAGCACCACGGTATACGACCCTTGAGCACCACGGTATACGACCCTTGAGCACCACGGTATACGACCCTTGAGCACCACGGTATACGACCCTTGAGCACCACGGTATACGACCCTTGAGCACCACGGTATACGACCCTTGAGCACCACGGTATACGACCCTTGAGCACCACGGTATACGACCCTTGAGCACCACGGTATACGACCCTTGAGCACCACGGTATACGACCCTTGAGCACCACGGTATACGACCCTTGAGCACCACGGTATACGACCCTTGAGCACCACGGTATACGACCCTTGAGCACCACGGTATACGACCCTTGAGCACCACGGTATACGACCCTTGAGCACCACGGTATACGACCCTTGAGCACCACGGTATACGACCCTTGAGCACCACGGTATACGACCCTTGAGCACCACGGTATACGACCCTTGAGCACCACGGTATACGACCCTTGAGCACCACGGTATACGACCCTTGAGCACCACGGTATACGACCCTTGAGCACCACGGTATACGACCCTTGAGCACCACGGTATACGACCCTTGAGCACCACGGTATACGACCCTTGAGCACCACGGTATACGACCCTTGAGCACCACGGTATACGACCCTTGAGCACCACGGTATACGACCCTTGAGCACCACGGTATACGACCCTTGAGCACCACGGTATACGACCCTTGAGCACCACGGTATACGACCCTTGAGCACCACGGTATACGACCCTTGAGCACCACGGTATACGACCCTTGAGCACCACGGTATACGACCCTTGAGCACCACGGTATACGACCCTTGAGCACCACGGTATACGACCCTTGAGCACCACGGTATACGACCCTTGAGCACCACGGTATACGACCCTTGAGCACCACGGTATACGACCCTTGAGCACCACGGTATACGACCCTTGAGCACCACGGTATACGACCCTTGAGCACCACGGTATACGACCCTTGAGCACCACGGTGTACGACCACTGAGCACGACGGTGTACGACCGTGGAGCAGGACGGTATACGACTACTGAGCACGACGGTGTACGACCCCTGGAGCACGACAGTATACGACCCTTGAGCACCACGGTATACGACCCTTGAGCACCACGGTATACGATCCTTGGGTATGCTGATCTGGCCTTTTCCCTTCAGTCACAGATGTCAGGTCAAAGGCCACCCTTTTTATGACCCCTCGGGGGAAGAGGTGGTCTCCATCATCTTGTGCCAGGAGGTCAGGAGTTCAGGGTTTAAGTCAGTGGCTGAAATGTTAGCGTTTTCAGGGAACCCGGATATATCACGCGAAGCATTCAGTTTGGCCACGTTCGCCAGCCCACAAATACCCATTTGCCCTCTGAAGTACCATTAAAGTGACTGAACACTAAAATACTGGTTTCGATTCCTTATCAAAGTCATCGTTTTTCGTGAGTTAAGTAAACCTGATTTCACAGTTTACGGGATAAGGGGGAAAGACGTGAGAGACTTTTGGATAAAATTCTTTGTATATTTTTATTGCCTTTTAGTTCACATATGTACAGTAAAGATGAACGGACGGGTATCCGCGTGTGGATAATCGTATATAGTTACACTCTGTTGGCTTCAGGGGGATAATGAGGGCGGTTGGAGGGAGGGAAGGCCATGGCTGGGAGGTAAGTAGGTAATGATGGGCCAGAGTGGACATAGGTTCGGGGAGAAGACACAAGGAGGGAAGGAGGGAGAAGGCACCTGGCAGGAGGAGGTGGTGTACAGAGAGGGAGAACGGGGAACGCTTTGGCCAAGGACAATGGGACCCGCCACCGTCAGCCAGTGAGGACTGTCCGTAGTAATACAAGATGTGGTTCATACTTAAATCTAGGTAAAGAGATACGATAGATAACGACGAACGATGTTTCCTTACACATATGACGCATCTTACGTCATGATAATCATGTCAGTTAAACTTATCTAAGCCTCTAGCCTACAGTATTGAGCACGAGACACACACAGAGCCCGGAGAAAATTCCAGCGGTTTTGTATTCCCGCTGGACGAGAGGGTCCACTTGTGCATCCCTCGGAGGTGGCCCGAGAGTTCAGCTCCTATTCCCTCTTTGAGGGTCTCGCCCATCTTTGGGAATCCAGACTATCATTCCTCGGGCAGTGTGCACTCTGGAAACATCTCAGTAGAGAGATGGAAAGGCAGTATATCTATGGCATCGTCAGCATTACACACACAGGTTTAGAGGGAAGCGACAACGGAGACCCTCCTTTGGGGTGGTTTGGCTACCACCGCACTCCACCGGTGGTGTGTGGTTCATCGGCGCTCGGGCTCCAGTCTGGGGACCCAGTCTGGCTGTGGGGCGTTGAGGAGACGCACCACGCTATCGGGGACGGGCAGCCGCTGCCGTCGCTTGCTCGAGAACGCGGCGAAAGGGTTGGGGAGACGGAAGAGTGGGCGTCGGGGCTTCTCCGTCGTAGGGCCGTGCCAGACGTTGACGGGTTTGTTGCGATGCGACTCTGGCAGCACGAGGCCGAAGGGTCTTCCTAGAATGGCGAGGGGAGCGAGGATCGGCTTCGTTAGCTTGAGGGGCTTCTGAGTCGTCGTGGCTGGCTTGTGAGTGCGTACGGGTGGCTGGTACGAGGGACTTGGCTCCGCTGGTGGGGGTTTCGTCGGGGCGTCGTAGGTCATGGGTGGTTGGGGCTTTGTAGGAAGACGGTTTGGCGGAGGGACGACCATACATCGGTCTGAAGTGCTCCGGTTTGGGCTCTTGGACGTTTACGTAGGACGTAGGGGGACGCAAGGGTTTGTAGGAGGGACGAGGCTTGGTCTTGGTCGGAGGTGGTCGGTAAGATGGCCTGTATGAAGGGCTAGGCCGTTGCACTGGTGGAGGGGCGCCGTACATGTTTGTCGGTGTCCGGTGCTGCTTCTAGAATAGGTTCTGCCTCTGGAGCCGGTGCCGGTGCTGCCTCTAGAATAGGTTCTGCCTCTGGAGCCGGTGCCTGTGCTGCCTCTAGAATAGGCTCTCTCTCTGGAGCCGGTGCCGGTGCTGCTTCTAGAATAGGTGCTGCCTCTGGAGCCGGTGCCGGTGCTGCCTCTGGAGCCGGTGCCGGTGCTGCCTCTAGAACAGGTGCTGCTGCTGCTACTGGATCAGGTGGTGGGGCAGGCGCCATGACGGAAACTGGGGCTACCTCCTGCTCCAGCACGGGTGCGGTCTCGGGAACCCGGGGTGGTGCCGTGTCGAGAACTGGCTCAGGTTCGTCGGCTGGAACCGGAGCTGGGTCTGTGACGAGGGCAGGACCTGGGGCCTTGGCATCGACGGTGACGACCTGATCTGACTCCGGGACTTTGACACTGTGAAAAAAAAAAAGAGAGAGAACAAAGTATCAGTTATCAGCGAGTGCGGCACCTTAAAGATATCGGGAGTACATCAGCACCTTTTCTAAATCCAAGAGTTCGATACCACCCTCAAGAGACAGCCCGCTCTCTCACCCGAAGTCCTCCATCGCGGCTTCGATCTCGGCCTGGAGGACGTCTTCCACCGCCTCCTCCAACCCGAGGGGCACCTCCACCGTGGCGGGGGAGAAGGGAACGATGTCTTGGAGGGCGGAGATCTGCACCTCGTCCTCGGGGAGCTGCTGTGCCACCTCCGTCACGTCCTTGCCTAACGCCTCGTCCTCAACTCTCGTAGCCTGTGAGGAGGAGTGGGGGGAAAAGAGGTCTCCTGTGTTAGCCATTCTCAGTACTGTCATATTAGAACCCACTTATGAACTGCACATAAACTCTGTTGGTATACCGCAAGAGTCCGCTGTGTCGAGTGTTTACATCTACTACACAAGGAGGAGCGGGTCGAATTGCATTAGATAGTACTCCGGTACAGGTGGAGTGACCGTCAGATTCTTGTACAGATTAAGGATTCGACTGTATTATATCAATAGGATCAGGGGACGATTTAAGGGGATTCAGTGTATTTCTCAGTCAGCGGTTGTGACGCCGTTTTCATTCACTAATGATAGACACACTGCAAAGTGTTGTGAGTTTCAACTATTATGCCTCTGGGAAGTCGTTAAGAATAGCATGGGGGAGGAAACGATAAGAAAAACCGAACTGGCGTGAGGAATCAGCCACCATCTCTGTCTTCTACCGAAGGTGTTCCACACTTGCTGCCGCTGTTTGGCCCATGCTGGGTGTCTCTACCTGTCCTCACCTGAGGATCGTCGGCGACGAAGAACGTCTCGAGCGCCTCAATGCTGGACGCCGGTATCGCGGGGTCGGCCACGGACACACTCTCATCGATGACTTCGCCGGTCATGTCGTCGTCAGCGATCATTCCAGGCAACAAGGCAAGATCCTGAAAGACAAATGATTTTTTTCTTTTTTTTTTTTTTAAACTTTAAGTGCGAAGGCAAAAGGCCATGCAAGATAGACTCACCTCAGTCACTGTGTCCAGGATCGGGAAGAAGACTTCAGCTTTAAGCTCGATGGCCTAAGTGCCGTGCAGGCTCCAGGTTTCAGTGATCATAAGCTGAAATAAAACTTCTGCCTCTGGTAATGTGGCCATTTCCCTACAAGAATGCATCAGCCTCGGCGTTGTGGTCAAGTAAAGCAGTTTCCTCCTTAAATGGAATTGAGAATGGGGATGATGACATTTGTTTACACATTAGTAACTAATTCATAGAACTCATAGAATATGATATTACGTGACGAATCTAGTTCGTCTGATCCAAGTGAAAATCGTTTTCGTATTGGCACATACTTAAGGCCACATGGTCCACATAGATTCTGCTGTAGTTATGCTTAGACATAGGTGTGAATTTGACTATGATACGAGTTTAATACCTTAAACTGTCTTACCTCTGCGTTCATGGCTGACACTTGGGCAGCAGTCGCCTCAGTGTCTGGAGTTGCGGCGGCTGCTACTTCTTCAGGAACCTTCAGAAGTTCCACCTCCTGTGCCGAGGGGGCAGCCGCGTTCACGTTCTCCTCAGCCTGAGGTGGTACACCCACCTCGTTTTCTACCAGGAGGACGTCATCAGAGACCGTCTGTTCAGTGGCCAGCGAGACTGCCTCAAGAGGTATATCGACTTCTTCCTCCGGTCCAGGTTCGATCTCGGAGACGAGAGTGGCGGGTGGATTTGCACTTCTTGACGCCCCAGTCTTGGGAGGACGTGACGGTGCTGCCGAAGGTGCAGCGGCAGCTAGTCCAGCCATGACAAGTTCCACCTCAGCGTCAGGAGACGTGGGCAGGACCTGCGAGACCTGCGTTTGTGCTACTACGGCTGCGACGCTGACCTCCTCGACCGGGTCAGCAGGAGCTCCTGAATCAGTATCGTCTGAAGTCTGAGATTCAGGACTGGCTACGTCTGATACCTGGGACTCCCTGAGAGCAACGTTGTCTTCAGTGTCCTGAAGCCTTGGTATCTCAGGCGCTGAATCGAGAGCTTCAGGCTCGATTGTTTCAGCTTCAGCAGCAGGAGCTGGGTCAACTGTTTGTACTTCTTCTTGAACTGTGTCGGCATCAGGTGTGCCTGAAAGGACTGGAACAACGGTAGTCTCTTCTGCAGGAGCTAAGGCATCAGGAGACGTTTCTAAGAGAGCTTGTGCTTCCATAGAGCCAAGGTCCGCAACTGGCGGCTCTTCCTTCGGAGACTCTGTATCGGGGGATGACGTGTCTTCGAGAACAGACGCCAAAGACAACTGCGCCGATGCCAGGTCTTTGGGTATTCCTCCCTGGTCTTGCTCTGACACTTCGACGACAACACCTTCTTTACCATCTGCACCAGTGACACTTAACGGAGGACCACCTTGGTCAGTGGTCTTCATTGCGTCGTCAGATGGGGCAGGCTGTTGAACTACCTTACCCAGCATGTCATCCAGAGGAATTCCAATCTGTTCGGCGGCGTCGGCCGCATTTAGAGCGTCCTTGGGAACCTGTGGTTCTGCCGCAACAAGGGTGGTTCCGGCCTCGCCTGCAGTCACAAGTACGTCATCTGGAACCTGAGGAACTGTGGCTGCCGATGGGCTTTCTACTTCACTTTCACGATCAACTGTGTTTTGAGATAATTGAGAAGCGCCAGCCTGGATGGCATCGGGTGTAGCGGCTTCGTTTACCGTACCAGAGACCGCTTCCTCGTCAGCGATGAAGAAAGGGTTGTCTGGTCTAGTTTCCAGGTTGTCTACGGTTTCCACAGCCAAGCTTTCCAGGTTGGGTTCTCGGTTACTGTCGTCGGTTTGGTCATGCAGCACCACGCTGTTACTGGAATCCACAAGTCCGTCGCCAGTGACCGCCGAGGCTATCGGAGACGACCGGACGGGTATGGAATGGGGGACGTCCTCTGACACTGCCCCCGTGAGGTCATCTCGATGCCCCGTCTTCAGCGAGTCATTCGTGGCGTCTCTGGAACTCTCCCCTCCCTCAGGAGATTCACTTGCGACGACTACCTCTGGCGACGCGGGGACGCCGATGGCGGCTCGAGTGTCGTCCCATTGGTGCTGTTGAGCAGCCGCCCCTGCAGCCAGGACGAACAGCAGCGCTAGGGACCCGCCCAGTACCTTCCACCGACTCTCCTGGAAACAGAAAGATCAGCAGTTATGATCCAGGACTCCGAGGGCGGTGTGGTTTCCAGCTCATTCATGTCAAAGTTGCGACTTGCTGGAGACATCTGGAAAAAGGATCGTTCAGTAGTGCGTGGGGCTTGCGTCACGCACGGATCACTCCCTCCCTTACATGGTAAGGCTTGCGTCACGCACGGTTTACCTCCCTCACATGGTGAGTAAGGCTTGCGCCACGCACGGGCCGCCTCCCGCACATGGTGAGGAAGGCTTGCGTCACGCACGGGCCACCTCCCTCACATAGTGAGGAAGGCTTGCGTCACGCACGGGACGCCTCCGTCACATAGTGTTCGAGGCTTATTTCACGCGCGGGTCGCGTCCGTCACCTGACACCCGGCAATAATTCCTGTCATCACAAACACATGCCGCTCCTGACCAAGTCGTTTAGAATTTAGAATTTCGTTGTAGAATCTCACACCCTCCGGTAATTAAGCCTCCCGTATCGTGGTAGATTAACCGCTAAACGAATAATCCATTTTATCGACCCCTTGATGACGGAACATCAGTCCGTTGCTCCTGCCGTTCTCGACATCAAACACGATCTGCAGCTCATGCAAAGATACACAACAGGAATTCAAACAGCAGCAGACCACTGGGGCCCGAGCGAGGTTTTGCGTGACAATGGAGGATAACACAGGCTCACAGATACACTGTGGTGAAAGTAGGAAGCCTTGTAGTGTGTGATGATGATGCTTGGCTATAAGATTCATAATATCCTGTCCATATATATATATATATATATATATATATATATATATATATATATATATATATATATACATATATATATCTTTGCTGCTAGACTTGCTACATGATCGACGCAAAGACCCTTATAGGATTTCTGGAATAGTGATCTTCAGTGTGTTGAAGTTGGCAGATGCTGTCAAGAAAATCACGATGCAAAATATTTGCGTATGGCGACCCCTGAAATACAATGGGAATGTAGGGGTATAACGTAGATAACCCTAGACTCTTCCAGTGTAGGATGGCTTGTGGACTCCATCCAGGTCATCTTAGGTCAGCATGCGACCTCGTTGATAATAGCATGTGGCACAGATAATCTTACACTGTTGTATGAAAACTTTCGCACAGAATAGGCATCAAGGATGTTTGATGTCGCCATGTCCGTTTGATCTGTTAATGGAATTAACGGTGAAGTGAATATATACGTGACGGTTATTGGAGCAAGGGGCGACTATATAGCGGTGAGTGTCGCTAGTTTGTGTATTTTTTAAGGATTCTTTTATTCAGCTGGCGACCATAAGACATGGTCTGCAGTAAGCGATTGTCTCTGCGGGCCCCCACAAGCTTCACAGACGTTTTTAGGAAGCGGTTGCCACCACCCATTGACGAGTAAGTGGCTGAAGGGTAACAGGAGTCTCCGTGCCCAGGACCCGGTGGGTGACAAGAGGGTTTCCCCAGCATGAGTGAAGCGCCCTTGCGCACGGCAGGTTATCACACCCGCTTGACGACTTCGTCCTGTCGCTTTTATGAGCGAGGCTTCCCTCCTCGTACCCATCTCCCTCCCTCCCCCAACACACCCACGCCCGGGATAGTGATACGGGCGTGGTCGAGTGATTCCCACGCCCCTGATAGCGATATGGGCGTGGCCCAGGCTGACTAAGGCTTTCTGTCTGACACAGAGGGGTGGCGTGAGGAGGTACGTGGGTGGGGGCGCCACGCGAAGGTGGGTGGGGTGAGTGGAGCGACATAACCTTCCCTGGTCTGTTAGGGTGGAGGGGAGGTAAGGGGAGATGATGATGATGACGTCACTATCACGGCTGAACGTGAGGAGAAAATGTGCCTCGTCACGTCACCATCGTGAGGCCGACCACCACATGTATCACTTCAGAATCATTATAGAAAAGAAGATATTCTTCCCACCCACACGCTCGTGACTCTCATGCACCACACATCTGGCTCGATCCTCGAACTGTACGTTTTAATATATATATATATATATATATATATATATATATATATATATATATATATATATATATATATATTCCTATGCGTCCACGGGGAAATGAGACACGATAAGTTCCCAAGGGCACTTTCGTGTAATTATCACATCATCAGGGAAGATACAAGGAAGAGATATAACAGTCAGTTGATATACAGCGAAGAGACGTAGCTCTCTCTCTCTCATCGCTCTCTCTCCCTCATCTCTCTCTCTCTCTCTCTACTCTATCTCTCTCTCTCTCTTCTATTATATATATATATATATATATATATATATATATATATAATATATATGTGTGTGTGTGTGTGTGTGTGTGTGTGTGTGTGTGTGTGTGTGTGGCCCCAGGAACCAGTTCGTTGAACTTGTGACAAACATTCCTACTAAACGACTTCCACCGAATGGCAGGCTACAGGCCACCGTCCTGCTCGAGGGGAGAAAGCGACTTTAGAAAATCCTGATGCCTGAAAGGCACAGAGGAAAGAATGTAAAGTCTGGAATGAGAAATAAAAAGAACGGCGAAAAAAAAGAGAGAAAAAAGATAGTGAAGGAAGGGAATGTGAATTAAAACGCATGTGAATAATGCTGGGAAAGATAAGTTATGGATGTTTAATGAAGTAGTAGAAGTGATTAGAAGCAGAGAGAGAGAGAGAGAGAGAGAGAGAGAGAGAGAGAGAGAGAGAGAGAGAGAGAGAGAGAGAGAGAGAGAGAGAGAGACTTAAGCTACCGCCTGCATGTTATGATATCAGAGACGGTAGTGGGACAGACGAATGGAAGAGGGAGGCCTAGAAATGGGAGAGAGATAGGAAGTGACCACAGGAGACCAGGAGGAGGAAGAGAAGGAGAAGGAGGAGCTGAAATAACAGCCAAAGTAAATAAGAATGGGAGAAATCAGGCAGGAAGGGGTAGTGTGTGTGTTTGTGTGGCCAGGAGTGAGAATAATGAGTGAAAGTGAAACACGAGTTGGGTTTACATGGAAAGTGTGTGTGTGTGTGTGTGTATGGCGGTGTAAGGGGACTAGGCGGGTGCCAGATGGCAAGACGAAAGACCCATCAAGTGTCTCGCCAAGCGAAGGGAAAGGGAGGAAAAAGAACACCAGGTATTTCGTTCTATTAGTTTAGCACAGAAAAAAAAGGTAAACATCTTTTTTAGACAAAATTTAAGAAGGATTTTGGAAGGAATGAGGTGTATGTATTAATTTTTGGGGCATCTGGGGAATGGAAAAGGCTTCAGAGGAAAAGAAAGAATGTTGACATTTATGGATTCAGGAAATATATGTATATAATGAGATTAATTGAATTAAGGAATCGAGGCGCGTTGGACTCTCGTATTCACGGAATATTTTGGCGACATTCATTGGATCGCGTGATGGGAGTTGCGCCCGTCCCCGAGTAAACATTAGCTCGAGTGTCACCGTCTGCCCTCTTCTGTCCATTCGTGGAAGGACCAGCGCAACGAGATGGCAGACTGGCTGGGGGGTGTGTTTTGTAAGGCACGTCGGACCACGTCGGGGATGCCCTGAGGGTCGCTGTGCCGCTGATGGCGACTTGTCACTGACGGGAATCGTGTGAGGCACCGGGTTGACCTGGACAGCAGCGTTCGGATGTGACGAGAACAGATGCGAGTGAGGGCGGAGTTCAGAGAGATGGTGGGGGGGGGGACAGCCAAGTGTGTGTCAAGGACTATGAGCCGAGGTGAGTGAAACTTGGTGGCTTTCCTCGATTCATATTAGTGTAACAAAAAGGAAACCATAAAGAGATGTATAACGTGGTATATAGTAAGAGTTAGAATATATATATATATAGTATAGAATGAAGATGCTAAAGAGAAATGTAGTATGAAAAGAAAGACGCTGATATGATATGTCCCGGTTGGGAATACTGCTCATGTGGAGGGTGTGAGTGGAGGGGTTCTATGCGGAAGCCGAGGTGGAAGCGTTTGGTAGCGACTCTTCTCATCTGAAAACTTAACTCTATACAAACGAGTTGGAGGTTTAGTGGAATGCAAGAGAAGTAGAGTGTAAATGTAGTTAGAGTGTGTGTGTGTGTGTGTGTGTGTGTGTGTGTGTGTGTGTGTGTGTGTGTGTGTTTGAATAAGTACACTGGAAATAACCTGAAGATACGGGTGGGTCGAGCTGAAAGGTCCCAGTTGGTAATGCGTGTGGAGTTTGAAATAACAGATACGAGTCTTATAACTGTAATGTTGAGTATTGGACCCTCTTGAGCGGGACTATGCTTGTGTTGTGAACACCCATCTCAAGACAGACCAACCATCTGATAGAGGACATGTAAACTTGATGGCTGAGCAAGACATTTAAGGTCTTCGCCAATACGAGTCATTAGCGACGTATTCTTTACGTGGACACATCACGGAGGACCTCTGCATTCCAGGTAATGAAGAGGTCGTGAGGTTCTATTTGGGTCACGACTGGAAAACTAGACACGTTTAGGAGGAGACGTGAGCGACCTAGAGGCTTGAGTCTCTTGACCGTAAAGCGATTATCACACCAGCTGTCCACCTGCCTCGGCGCCTTCTGTCTGACTGAGAAGGAAGAACCTCTTTCACTTTCTTATTCCACATGAGAGCTAAAGGCACATAGGCCACCTATATACATACTGGAAGTCAACAGAAACAGTGGGTAGGGTTTCGCCCAGGTCTGGACAGCAGCAGAACACGGCCGCCCCCCTCTCTCCTCACCACCTTAACCTCTGAAACGATACAGTATTTGTTTTTTTCGCTAGAGATTTCCACCGCCGAGACTTAAGTCCGGCGAGTGTAGCGTTCGTAGTTACCTTGAGTCTCCGCCAGCAGCCCTCCATATCCCATGGGGGACCGACACACGCGCCCACGACCCCCTTACACACACAACACACACACTGGCTGAGGACGACAGACGCACTGGACGAGCGGAGGACCGGGAGCCTCAGCCGTTACCACCCACCGTTTCCCCAGCGAAAGTGGAGAGAGAAACTGCGGTTTGTGTGTTTTGACGGCGTAATTATGCTAATTATTACATCTCTTTCTGGGATGGGCTGTAACCGCATCACCCGATTTGCCTCCCTTATTCATAATTATTCACCTCGTCCTCTTATTTTTTTTTTATTCTATCTCCGGAGTTCAACACTTCGACAGATACAGTGGTCGTGGATGGTACCCGGCTGTTTCAGGAAACTCTCCTGCCACTTCGTTTCCGTTCAGTCTTCGTCGTACGTGGTTCCTGGCAGTCTGCGGCGTTTCATTGATGGGTATGGCTTCCGTGGCGACGGCTGGTGGCCCAAGGCTTCCCTTGTGGCGCGCAGCGGCGGTGATATGGCCATGGGAACATCACCATGTCAACACTTTGCCATCCCCCGTCAATGACTCTCTCCCAAGTGTCTGACCTACCACGGGCCACCTACCTGACCCACCACGGGCCATCTGCCTGACCCACCACGAGCCATCTACCTGACCCACCACGGGCCACCTACCTGACCCTCCACGGGCCACCTGCCTGACCCACCACAGGCCACCTGCCTGACCCACCACGGGCCATCTGCCTGACCCACCACGGGCCACCTGTCTACCCCTGGCACAATGGCACGTAAGGTCTTAAGGATGACACGGATTGCGGCGGACGGCGTTGGGTTACGTCTGCAGTCACGATTTGAGAAAATAGATAGTAAACAGGTAATTAAGGAATTAAAGTAGATAGTAAATAGGTGATTAAGGAATTAAAGTAGATAGTGAATAGGTAATTAAGGAATTAAAGTAGATAGTAAATAGGTAATTAAGGAATTAAAGTAGATAGTAAATAGGTAATTAAGGAATTACAGTAAATAGTAAATAGGTGATTAAGGAATTAAAGTAGATAGTAAACACGTAGTTAAGGAATTAAAGTAGATAGTGAACAGGTAATTAAAGAAATGAAAGGCACCCTACGATGACGTGTGTGAGACCTGAGGGGACGTATTTGCTGAAGAAAATGGAATATGGCAACCAGAGGGAAGCATGGAGAGTGGTTCGTAGAAACTGGGATGCAGTGCGATAAAGGTAAACACTGGAGCCTGGGGTCCAACAAGTTGGTACAGTAGGAGAGAGAGAGAGAGAGAGAGAGAGAGAGAGAGAGAGAGAGAGAGAGAGAGAGAGAGAGAGAGGGAGGTGTTCATAGGGAAGTATTGGATTATAAGAAACGTTTAGATGATAATGAGAAGAGAATCATTATATCTGAAAGGAGCTGAAAGGAAAAGGAACGCCACTAATGCGATTACTGATATGACACTACATTTGGGCCTTGCACGGAATGCCCAGTTTTCTGTGGGTAGGCGTTAGTTCTGTGTGGGTAGACGTAACCATGTCAGAGGTACGACGTTTCCAAGGGGGGAGAAAAAGTTCGAACGGATCACGAGTTTATATAGAACACCTCATCCTTTTTTTTTTTTTTTTGTCTCAGGGAGAACAAGGATGTACCCACAGTGTGTGTTGAGGGTGGCACCACCGCCTCGCCCCAAGACATGGGAACTACCGGTGAAGGCGGAAGTGTTGGGCCGTTGTGTTAGGGAGAAGAAAGCGACAGGAACCCCTCTCCCCACACACACACTCACACACACTGTGGGCAGACGGCGGGTGTGGTTGTGGTCCCGCTCCTTGCGTAACACCAGTCATTGTGTGTGTGTGTGTGTGTGTGAGAGAGAGAGAGAGAGAGAGAGAGAGAGAGAGAGAGAGAGAGAGAGAGAGAGAGAGAGAGAGAGAGAGATGAGAGGAGAGTACACCTTCGTCTCCTGCAGCGACCCAGCAACAGCTCCCTCCTCGCGTGCAGGTAATGTCGGCAGTCATCACTATGGTGTGTTTGTGTGTGTGTGTGTGTACTGAGCAACGGCGGCGTGGCCCTCTAGTGGTGAGATGTGTCGGCCGCAGCAGCCGTGAATGTTTGGGTGTTTGATCTTACCTTTTTTCCTCCCATTGGCTGCTATACGTTGCTTCACACCGATGGGTCAGCGTGTGTTAATGTTCATACATCGCGTCTGAGCTCACAGCAGGAGGCTGAGTTCCTCCGCCGAGTGTCGTAAGGTCTGTGTAGATTTCTCCTCGGGTCTTCAAGACTTCGATCCTTGAGCTAGCAACAGTAGTAAGAAGAGGTGCGTACAAATCCGTACATAGGTGCACGTATGACCTTTACAAGTTATGTACCTGTTCGGTACATTATGGAACACAAGAGTGATGATCAGTGGTAATCTATGTCTGGATATCCGAAATACAGTACTGCATGATACAGTACTGAATATGGCTGCTGTAGAAAGGTTTAGTAAAAGAAGACGAGGGGAATATTATATAATAATTATTATCGCCTTTGAATTATTGCTAATGTTTAAGAAAGTGTATTGAATTAGTATTGGATTTTTGTAATATTTTTTTCACTAACCTTCTTTTTAAAAGCCTACTCAAACGTCTGGTTATTTTATTTTATCAAAAGATATTTGGTCGTTCAGAATGTCTGGGTTACAGGATTAGGAAACTTTTTAGCTGAGTTTGTGTTCGGTAAAGTTTTCTAAATGAAATTATGGAGCTTAAGAAAACTAAAGGTTTAAGGGTAACTAGTTTATTCTTACACGATCGCTTCGGAGGTGGGGGCGGAAGTAAATGATCACGCTTTCAAGTAATTCTAACATTAAAGGCAATGTGTCTGTAATCTGGAACTTTTTAACACTAAAGGAAATGTTCATGGTGTTACAGATGCTTCTGTATTCCAGTCACGAAATGTAATTGATGGAATAATAAAAGAGAAAACTTGTTCATAAGACCAAGGGTACAAGTTAGAGGGAGGAATGATTGTCACCAACTAATCTCATCAAAAGAAAACTCTGCAGACCAAACCTAATTTTTCTGTCATATATTTTTTTTCATTATCTTTCTGGATGTAAGTTACTTGTCGTAGTGAACAGGTTTAACATGCTACAAAATACCAAAATATAGCCTTCTTTTGAGGACAGTCGTGTCATTGTCGTACCATACCACAGCACCGTCGCAAAACACTGCCGGAGCGACTTTGGCAGTGTTCCTGGGCGTACGTCTCGTCGTGCTCCCTCGTGAGAGACGAGGCGGACGACATTCGATCGGTCATGACACCTCTCATCTCTGCCATTGTTTGTACTGTTGCTGTCCATGCTACTGAGTGTAGCGCAGCCTTGGGGCTGCCGTAGTCCTTAGATAAGGAGCTTGGAGTTATGACACACACACACACACACACACACACACAAATAAAATCTATTATAATACAGATTTAATCATAGTGGCTCCGCCGAAATGTATTATTGCTTCACTCGTACATTATTATCGTACGAGGGAATTTTTACGATTTAGGCGGTCGGTGAACATAACAAGATTTGATGGCCTCCATGACCCTGGCAAGCGATAGGCCTCAATAAAGAGCCAACTTAATTGACCAATTAGTAACGAAAGCCCTTAGGTAGTGACGTATGAGGGGGAGACGCGACGTAACTGCTACAACGATGGGGTTTACCGCAAGCACAGGGAGGGGGGATCCCTCCGTCCTTAAGACGCGGACGATGAGTTGGCAATAGTGAAAGTTGCGGTTGCCGGGCCTCGCCAGATGGATGTTGGTTAGAGGAAATTATATTGTCCAACAGCTGAAGTGGCGTCGTGTGATGAAAGAATGTCCTAATCAGCGGTCGGAGTCGTTCATATATACATATAAACATGAATTATTCAGAAGGATTGGACCAAAAAGGTCTTCAGGGGAAGTATGTTTTAACAACACACTTACCAGTGAAGCTGAACGGTAGCGCCAGGGAAGTTAAATATTCGCACCCTTAAAATCCCCTTCGGCGGTCATTGATGCCTCCCCGCCATCACCTACCCGCCGAACCTTTCCCTGACCAACGAACTGTTGGGAAATGTATTCTTGAGTAATTGGAAGGTTGAGGGGGAGGGGGTGGGGGGTGCAGAGAGGAACAGAGTAGACAGTGGAAGCCAAATTGTCGAGAAACAATAGTTTATATATATATATATATATATATATATATATATATATATATATATATATATATATATATATATATATATATTCTGTAAATTTTCCTGGTATGTGGATGGCTTGCTGGGTACGTATTTCTGGTGCATCCTCCAGCAGCCTGGTTTTGTGTGCGTTGCGACGATGCTTGTTGGTTTACGAAAGAAACTGAATAAACGAGGCTAAGAATTGTGTATTGTGTATATCGACGGGCAAATGGAGCCTCTCTCAGTTCTGCGTTCCATAACGATTCGTTTGTTTATATCTACGTTGTCCCCAGCTTCAGCCATAGTTCTTATGCTAGGTTCCCTTAAGCGTATACCATTTGGTTTTAAGCGTTGGTGTTTGATATTTTCGATGAAGGGGTATATATATATATATATATATATATATATATATATATATATATATATATATATGTTTTTTATTTGTAATGAACAGTAGAACCTTATCTTTTACGTATCCTTTTTGAGAACCGTCTTCTTATCCTTTCCCTTTCCTCAATTACGCTCTATCCTCCTCGCTTCCCCCGTCTCAACACCGCCATATAAGGATTATGTCATCAGTGGATCAATCATCCCAGCAGTCCATGCGACCCTCTAGTTCCCCACAGACTCGCCACACCACCCCAGGCGTCCAGTCTTCAAGATCGTGTGGTCCAATAATTTGCAGTAATCATCAATGTGCACTTTTGCACGGGAGGGAGTTCTACATCCTCAGGACCCCAGCTGTGTGTCGAACTTTTGGCGCTCTGCTGTTTTTTCTTTTTTCTTCTCATGCTTGTTGTTGTTGTTGTTGTTGTTGTTGTTTCCCTCTGTGGGGCCACAAGCTGAAGAAGAAAAGGCGGCATTTGCTCATCTTTTCTCGAGCTTTCATGTGTAATGCACTTAAACCACAGCTCGCCATCTACAACCAGACCCAGCAGACCTTTGTGGTCCCCCCCCCCCCCCCGGCTGCTTCACATGCCCTGTTCAGAGTCCATTGACAGCAAGTCGCTCCCTGTATACCACATCGCTCCAGCGCACTCTATCCCGTGCACGTTGCCGTTTCCGTTTATATTAATGAAACCTGAATAAACCAGTGAGCTGGTTGGCCATAAGGAACTCGTGTTAACAGACCGTAAAGAGCCTTTCGTTGACGTGTTGGCTAGGATTGTGGTTGGTCAAACACGGGAATGCACTGGAAGGACAGATAACGTATCTCATGGTCTGAGATTTGGTCATCGGCTGGAGGACAGTGCGATGCAGTTGTGCGTATACGTACATATCATACATGCATTTGTGCATAAGTATCTGAAAGGGAAGGTAATCGCAGTATTAGAAGGCGAGAAAGCTCCGGACCTACAGACGTACGTTTTAGCCTAGCCCGCTTACCCCAAGCGTCTTCAGGCTCGGCACACCACAACAATAATAGTGACTCAGGAAGAGATGACAGGTGTGGTGGGCGAGCAGACCACGCGCGCCACCGCTGGTGTTGCTAAGATCAGCTGGCGTGGTGTGCATTGCCTTCGCCGCTGACTCCTGCTTGTGCCGACTAATTGGACTGATTTCCCCTGACGCTCTTAACTACCGGGTAATTTAGATGGAGTTTCTTGGTGGTGAAAAAGGGAAATTATCTGGATATACATACGTGGTCATGAAACAAGGGAGGTAGTAACAAACACTACGTGGGGAAGACAGATAACGAAGCGGACCTGATGTTCTACGACGAAGTTATCCGCTGGAGGACAGTAGTAGTATCCTACGTTCCTAATCAGAATAGAGACAGGGTAGTAAAGGAGAAGTTCCTGGAGGCTTAGGGAACCGAGCAGAAGTAATTTCACGTCACCCCCCACCTCAACTAAATGTTGGGCCCCTCGCTTAAATGCGGTACTGTCGGGTTCTTCTCCACCGGAGCCGCTTCGTAAGAATAGATTAAATATTTAGGTTTCACCCAAGCCGCACGCTTCAGACACCTGTACTCACAGACACCCATCGTCTTGACAGAACTAATTCAACAAGATGACCCGACAAACACGAGAAAGCCGTAACCCACAATCCAGTCATGGAACACCATTCTACCAGACTTACGCCTCTCAGAGAATGCGCTCTCCAGACAAAAACACGAGTCACACACTTTGATTGAACCTATCACAAGACCGCTTTCATGCCCAAGATGTAACTGATGGAATGAAGACCCCGGAAACTCGGTTCAAATACTCTGGGCTCATCTCAACACACACACTCACACACACACACACACACACACACACACACACTACCACCACCACCTCCACACATCTTTGTCTGTGAATCCGGTCGGTGGACATGGCTGAGTACCTGAGACCTGCAAAAGGGATGCTAGGGTTTGCAGGGTTCGGTATATATATATATATATATATATATATATATATATATATATATATATATATATTTCTTTTCTTTTTTTCTTTCAAACTATTCGCCATTTCCCGCGTTAGCGAGGTAGCGTTAAGAACAGAGGACTGGGCCTTTGTGGAATATCCTCACCTGCCCCCGCTCTGTTCCTTCTTTCGAAAAAAAAAATATATATATATATTTTTTTTTCTTTTCTTTCAAACTATTCGCCATTTCCCGCATTAGCAAGGTAGCGTTAAGAACAGAGGACTGGGCCTATGAGGGAATATCCTCACCTGGCCCCCTTTTCTGTTCCTTCTTTTGGAAAATTAAAAGCGAGAGGGGAGGATTTCCAGCCCCCCGCTCCCTCCCCTTTTAGTCGCCTTCTACGACACGCAGGGAATACGTGGGAAGTATTCTTTCTCCTCTATCTATATACATATATATATATATATATATATATATATATATATATATATATATATATATATTTTTTTTTTTTTTTTTTTTTCATACTATTCGCTATTTCCCGCGATAGCGAGGTAGCGTTAAGAACAGAGGACTGGGCCTTTGAGGGAATATCCTCACCAGGACCTCTTCTCTGTTCCTTCTTTTGGAAAAAAAAAAAAAAAAAAAAAAAGAGAGGGGAGGATTTCCAGCCCCCCGCTCCCTTCCCTTTTAGTCGCCTTCTACGACACGCAGGGAATACGTGGGAAGTATTCTTTCTCCCCTATCCCCAGGGATATATTTTTATATATTAATATATATATATATATATATATATATATATATATATATATATATATATATATATATATATATATATATATATATATATTATATATTAATATATATATATATATATATATATATATATTACGCTCTTCTTTTGTTGATATAGAAGAAAGAAACTTGACCATGAATTCATGGTCGAGTTCCCCCTGTCTTGCCCAGCGAGCGTGAGGGAAGCCTTCCCGGCCCCCTGCCCCCCTGCCACCTGTTGCTCCCGGGAGCCACCTGTTGCCACAGTCGCCACCACCCGCGCTACGCTGTGACGTACGGCGCTGACACTTAACCCCCGTGTTGCATGTGCGTTCCTTACCGCCGCATGCAGGCTTACGGATTCTCCTTACTGCTGCTGCTACGTGCATTCGACCGACGCTACTTAGGTCCTCCGTGGACGTTTTTTTTCTCTGTTACTCCATAGACGTTTTCTTTTCTTTTTCCTTGTTGCTCCGTTGACGCTGCTTCCTGCTACCGAACGTATAACCCGGACTTTACCCTGACGGCGCCTACAGCGAGGAGCACTTGGTGCTTACTTACTCCTGCAGGAGGGAGTGGTGTTTGCTCCTGCAGGAGGTGGGTGAGCGGCTGGAGAAACTATGTGGTTCTTTCCCTAAGTGATGGTCGCGGCCACATACCCAGCGGGTGTTTGTGTGTGTGTGTGTGTGTGTGTGTGTGTGACAAGTACACCTCGATGCAGGTGTCGCTATGTTCTTTAAACGTTGGGTATATACTGCAAGTATACTCGCGATGGTGTATGCTTACATAGTATACATCCCCAGACCGCACACACACACACACACACACACACACACACACACACACACACACACACACACACAGGTGTCCATGAGGGCCTCACTGAATGTCATGGCGTCAGCATTCACGATGCGTCATGATGAGTCCCATTTGACAAAGCCTGGCCGCTGGCATCATTAGGCCCGGACCCGGTATGTCGTGCGCGTCATGCCGACAATCTCTGCGTCGCGGGACGGGCGACTTTGAGCGAGTCTACCCGGAAGATGCCAGCATCTGGTACCCTCTGTTCTCAGATGGAGGGAGTTATGATGTGGGAGGAGGGGTGGGTGCCTTAGTCGCCTCCTGTTGGCACGCGGGAGTTACGTAATGACGCTCACTCTGCGCATGTATGGTCCGTTATGTTTTCAGTCTGATAGAGAGAGAGAGAGAGAGAGAGAGAGAGAGAGAGAGAGAGAGAGAGAGAGAGAGAGAGAGAGAGAGAGAGACTGCAAACCAGACCGTCAGGTCGAGAGCAGACAACGGTTATGGCAACATTTGTTGTTTTTACCGATCGTCTTTACACCTGGAAATGTCTCTCATTTGAGTCTTTGTTTATACATTTATTTATTTATTGTATAAAACTGGAAGTTACTTGCATAGACCCCCCCCTTTTTTTTATCCCCAAATTAGTTAGGCGTTGTGATGCTCGGTAAAGTAAACGGTGATATAATTCTCTCTCTCTCTCTCTCTCTCTCTCTCTCTCTCTCTCTCTCTCTCTCTCTCTCTCTCTCTCTCTCTCTCTCTCTCTCTCCAGTGAACGTCCGGGAACCAGTGAACTTCCACACACTCGGCCTTCGTTAACCTCCTTCCACCCCTCCATTTCCCCCCTCCCCCCCCCCAAAAAAAAGAGGCTTCGTCACGCCTAGCACACAAACAAGAGACGCGCGCGCGCGCGCGATCGCTGGGGGAAGCGTATGGCGTACTCCGTCCTGCCATCAATGGTATACTGACGCATGTCATCGCTAGGGAACACCGCGGCACAATCGCCTCTCCTTCTCGCCTTTATGACGGGAGGAGAGGAACAACAAGGTGTTGGGCTGGACCCCCTCACATCGCCCTCCAGACACCGACACCCGCCTGACTTTCACCCATTGCCAGGCTCTCCATCCGTAAAGTTGGCGTATAGACTCGTCTAGGCTGGCGTATAGACTCAAGTTACGCATACACACACACACACGGTGTAATAGTCAGCGTCACTGACCATGTGTTCCTACCGCTTCTCCCGGGATCGGTCCCGCATGTGTTCGAATCCTGGGCGCGTCAGTTTGCCCAAAGCCAGTCCCAGCTCTTCAGCTGTAAATGGGTGCCTAGTTTAGACTCGTATGTGTGTGTGTGTGTGTGTGTGTGTGTGTGTGTGTGTGTTTATGTGCGCGCGCGCGCGCAAATAGCAGGAAAGACATTGTGAGAGGCAAAAGGAACGTAAAACTCTCTCCTCGTAACACACAAACAGTAGTCACAAACAAATAGTAATGACACACTACTCAAGGATTGCCACAGTAATGTGCCATTCCACCAGCATGGATTTCCATGCCAGCTTTCTCTTTCGGCGTCGAGTTGACACCAAAATGATTATAATTGCTCCCTTGAATGGCCGACAGAGGGCGAGAGAACCTCCCCCTTATTAAAGGGATGACGTGCCAACTTCTTAATGAATTAGTGAGAGTGTGATAACACATGCCTCCTCCCCCTCCCTCCCTCCCACAGCCCCTTCAATGGGGGGGGGGGGTAATATTGTATTCTCTCATGCGTATCTGTTACTGTGTTTGTCCGGGGGACTAATACGTTCAGGGGATGAAGAATTCCACCTCATTATGCTTGTATGATCGTGTATAAAGATGATAAGCTTACCCCTCCCCCAGCTCGAAGCTTCAGCAACCACCGCTCACACATCTCCCCAAAAACCCAGCAGATGCATCACTGACAAAACACATTCACGCTTAAAAAATGGAACCCGATAAACGCTTAACAACCACCCTCCCAACTCAGTCTTAAGATACCAACCCACCAGACATACACTCATCTGAAATCACACTCCCCAGGCACACTAGAGACCACACTCCCCAGACAAACTAGAGACACAGTTTTCCGTCTACATTGTGGACGGCATCCGTCCTAGTATTACTATATGCACCAATTCAACACATCCCAAGACGACCTTTCATGCCCAAGGGGCAACCACCACCACCATAGTGGAGACTAAAAACGCCTACTGCATAGATGCCGCGCGCTCTCCCCACAAAGTCACGCATGCAAGATCACTACAGTCTATGCTGTATGGTCCTTCCCAGTGGATATGGCCGGCTTCCTGAGCGCTGCGTCAGGAAGTAAGTAGATGTTTGTGTGTGTGTGTGTGTGTATTTATCCCTCTCCGTCCGCCGTAATCATATAAGCCTCGTGAGCTGTCTGCTTACGTCCCAAGAAACCAAGGCTTGAACCCGTGACTCACGTCTATCTGCTGCTTCTTTGTGATTTCTTTGTGGACACCAGCCACACGAGGATAGACCGTTGTGGCGCCTCCTCTTTTGTTTCCCCTCGAATAGCGAAGTTGTGGGATTCTCTTCCTTCTTTTCTCTCTTTTCCCCACACTTCCCATAACCTTCCTGCCTCTAAGAGAGGTCTGCAAGCACATGAGGAGCTTAAATGAATTTCTTCTCTCCTTTTCCTAATCCCATTTTATTTTCATCCGAGATGGCCATGAGTGGGGGCGTTATTTCGCCCCTGCCATGTCGGTCAGTGAAAGAAAACGTTTGAGGGGAGAGGCACGGGTCCAGGGCCAACCAGTAGAAGGTCAGCAGCTCCTCAAGCGGGCGTCAACCGCTCCAACAGACGTCACCCGTAGGGATGTGTTGTGCACCTCGAGGACCTTCTTACAAGTGGACGTATCACAGGACATCAAAAGCCGTGTTACTGGGACACTTGAAGCCCGACCATGGGACATTAACAGCCGTGTTACTGGGACGCTCGAACCCCCGACCAGAGGACATCATCGTCTTACAAACAGCATGTGGGTACTCACCATAACGCGCGTGAAGACCTGCCCACACGCCAGACACTCGGATAACAAACACGCCTCCACCGTCCACGAACTGGCGGGGTAATGACGCCTTGCACGTGCTGCCACGGTCTTATATGCCATCCGGGCGAGGCGGCTCCTCCCTCCCGCGGGAGAGTGAGAGATTCGCCACATCTGGAGCCACGCCGTCGGGACGCATCGTCGTCAGCTGGAGCTCGGGAGAGAAGGGGAGGATAAGATGCACGCAGGGCGCAGTTGAGGGAAGAATCGAGGATCGTCATTGAAAACGCCCCGCAGGCGGAGGTAAGGATAGACACGGAGCTTTCCTCTGCTCGTAAAGAGGTAAAAAAAAAATTAAAAAAGGGGGGATACATGAGACGATTTTCTTAGGGAAAAGGAGGAGCGAATGGCTTCTCATCCACGAGGGTGGAAAGATGAGGCTCTGGAGGTGAAACAGGTGTTCATCACGAGTCGAGACGCTACCCATGCTCGTCGTCTCCGGCAGGTTATGTACACAGACGACGTCGGCGGCAGGGCGAGGAGAAGCACTCCCCTGGCTGATGACGATGCCGTCAACGCCCCCTCGCCCCGCCGACCCCGACCTCACCTCACTCGTTGAGCGAAGGGGGTCCTCCTCCTCCTCCTCCTCGAGCGACCACGGGAGACGTGTGGGAACGATATACGAAGGAGGGGAAGATCGATGTGGACATGAAGCCAGCCGGTTGAGTGGTCGAATGTACTGCAGGGAAACAGATCAGATATGATTTGACACCCCCACACTGAACCTCACTACCTGAAGATACCGTACAGAACTCAAAAGGAATGAGAGTTCGTATCATCAACATGTGACAGAATGAGAATGAGTTCACCATCCCGTAATACCACGTGGCTGCGTGGGTCAAGCAGGAAGTGACTACTTATTGTTTATCTTGAAGTGAAAATGTTTCATGTGAACAAATGTGACATACGTGAACACTGTGGGATATATGAATTCCAAGTGAGGCTTCTAAGGCTTATTATTATTATTATTATTATTATTATTATTATTATTATTATTATTATTATTATTATTATTTTCATTATAGAACCCACAAGACCCCTATCTCAATGATCAGGGCTCTTGCAACTTCAAGGCTGCGCTACACTCAGTAGCAGAGACAGGATGATAGATAGTTGAAAAAAAAATATATTTCGTAATCCCTGAAGAAACCAGCGTACCGAGTAATCATTTTTACGTCATCCTTTGGTTGTCTAACAGGTGTTGTGAACATATCGTGATGGCGCACATGTTGGGTGTGGACAAGAGAAATTAAAGAAAAATAAAGAGATACATCGGTGCAATTTTTTTTTTTCTTGCACTTTTGACCGACACGCCTCGGAAAAAAAATTAATTACGGAAGGGCTTTAGGTGGAGAGAGAGAGAGAGAGAGAGAGAGAGAGAGAGAGAGAGAGAGAGAGAGAGAGAGAGAGAGAGAGAGAGAGAGAGCGTCGCTTAGCAACAGGGACTGAGGAACACTGACACACACCCACGCACCCAACCCCCTCCCCCACAACTGCTGTTGGGTGTGAGAGAGCAGTGGTCAGGTGCTGCCGGTGGTCGGGCGTTGGCTAAGAGCCCCCAGCACACACCATGTGTGTTGCTTTCTTCTCCCACCTCCCTCTGTGGTGCTCGCTCTGGACTTGAAAATTGACACATTCCAGATTTTACAGCTCACCATTTTACGTCCACGCGGGTCGTTTTACGCATTCGCTCCTCGGCCTCGTGAAAGTATACGTGTAACAAGTACCTAACGCAAACGCGCCACTCTCTCTCTCTCTCTCTCTCTCTCTCTCTCTCTCTCTCTCTCTCTCTCTCTCTCTCTCTCTCTCTCTCTCACACACACACACACTGGATGTGGCCATACTTTCCTCAGCAGGGATCCACCAAGGTAGTACATATCATGGTGCGAAGTCGAGGCCTGGTCATAGTGGGTCAGCGAGGTCATGGTGTGAGTCCTCGAGGTTGGGGGGGGGGTCATGTGTGCGAACGAGGAGGTCATGGTGTGAGTCCTCGAGGCTCAGTGAGGGTCATGTGTGCGAACGAGTGAGGTCTTGTTTATAGTGTGTGCAGGAGGGGGGGGGGGGGGAGAAGCTCACAATTTGCGAGAGACACCACCCAAGCACTCAATGCAATCTCCTTACCAATCATGGTCCGCGAGAATTCAAATCTCGCCACACCCACGCCATCTGTGCCGCCTTGAACCTCCCCTCTCCCACCCCTCCCCTTCCCCGTTTTCTCTCGACTCCCAGAGAGCGACGGCAAAGGACCACCACCACCGCCACCACCACGGGCACATTCTCCCTCGGTGTTCACAACTTAATTATGCGAGGGTTCCTCAGTACCTGCCGTCCTCCTCCACCTTCACCTCCTCTCAAGAGGTTTCTCCACAGTCACGTTTGATCCCCTCAGTAGCCTGACAGACTGCAGGAAAATCGACATGAAAATTGACACTTGCTCAGGGACTTTCTACATTTGCACATGGTTTTCGACATGGCAACTCAATAACGTTGAATAGTATCATCAGAATAAGAGAGAAAGTTGATGCAGTAGGGTTGCGTGACTTCGAAGATCAGATGCTGCGTATTTCAAAGTTTGCTGGAGAAGGATTCCTGTTACACCGAGGGATCTCGGGTCGTTTTTCCTTCGTTCCTCCTTAATCTCCGGAGGTGGTAAGGGGCGCGAGGTCTTCCTTCCGTACTACGGCAGGTTTTGTCCCCCCCCTCTGGACGTCAGATGGGAAGGCGTGCGTCCATTGCTGCCTCTGATGGGCATGTCTTCAGGAAGCATAGATCGTCTCTTCTCTCGTATTTTTCCAAGTTTAATTTGACCTGAGAGGTATGGAAAGATAGAGAGGGTGAAGGAGGAAGGGCGAAAAGCTTACCCTACATCCACACTCACTCCACAGCCAACCGTCAAAACACAAAGAAACTGGCTCCTGTTTCATATTTCAGTCAACCTGTACCTGCAGATCCCATCCTCTCCCAATAAACACAACAATGAGCAAGTACATACGACCTGAAATGATGAATGATCTGAAGAGCATTAAGCAACCGCCCTTCCGACCCAGTCTTTAATACCATTCCTCCAGACATAAGCCTATATCAAACTACGCCCTCAGGCACGTACGCATTACACTTTCTCTTCTGCATTCTGGACACCATCCATCTGTTCCAATCTACGTACACCGTTTTGACATAACACTCATTAGGCCTAAGGTGCAATTTCCATATGGAAGATACCGAACTCTCACTTCCCTGTGACCGGGTATTCACTCCCGGAAACCTACGCAGAATACACACTTTGTAACCGGTGGACGTGGCTGGCTTCTTTGGCGCTACGGGAGCTCCTCTGAAGAGGCTCTAAGGGCAGGAAGGTAACAGAGAGAGAGAGAGAGAGAGAGAGAGAGAGAGAGAGGAAAAAGCATTTAAATACGTTCACACAAAAGGAATCTGCCGAACAGAAACTCGTCTGTTGTGGTGTGGCCAACTTGTTAGTGGCTGCAAGGGACATCAGCCGGGGAGCTACATAGAACACTCTCTCTCGTCTTCGTCACATATTCAAGGAAATGTACCACTCTTGTTGGTACTAAACAGACCTAATGTTAACTTTCCCTTTAAGCTAATCCCACATCCTGCGGTTTTTTTTGTACTCAACCCTTCAAATAATTTTCAGAAATTATTTCAACAGAAAATAACACGGTAAATGTGTAGGCATTTCATACATAACAATGTTCTACCTCATAAAAATTATCCTAGCCCTGCTTGTTGTTAATAATCCTCGTGTTATGGGTATTGACAACTGGTATAGTCATTGTTGTTCAACGCTTGTAAACAATTAACGTTTTATGTGAATGGCTGTATAATTCCATTATATGCCGTCCACTCCATACTATTATCACTAACCTTTACTGTAACAGCTACTGAGGATCAGAGCCAGGACTATATGTGTGTATATATTTACTTTGTATTCTCTGTTGTGCCATTGCCCCCATTTTGCCCAGTAGATTCCGCCACTCTTGCTGCAAAAATCAATATCAGTATTTCCCTATCTTTCTATCTCCCTTCCATTTCTATGTTTATTTACCCTAACGTGTTTGTTGTTGTCTTTTCTACGCGTCTGCCTTTCTGCATGGCTTGGTGGAACACTCTTAGATACTCATGAGATGCTGAGTTTGTATTTGCTCATGGTTTTGGGAAGCCCTCATTCGCTGTGAGGATCTATCATGCGAAGTTAGAACTTTTGCAGCATTTTCTTTCAGAACCCCAATTTACCATCAGATGGCAATTTTAGCTGTGAAAACTCCAGCTACTGCAAACGCAGTATGCTTTAAATCCTAGACGTTTCACGAAGCTGGTTTTTTTTTTATTTCTTAATATATTTTATAATTCTTATATTAAACAACCTAACCTTGTTTTGAAGGCAAAAGAGATACGGGCTGTAGGTCCGGTGTGAAAGGCGTGCTAGGATGAACCCAAATGGCGGCGAGAAATGTTATGCAAGAAGTTTAGTAAAGGGTGAAGACGAGCGCCACTTCTGAGCTCTTACCGACTTTCCATAATGAGCCGACGACCACAACAACCAAACATGAGGCGATTTAACCTTTAGGGCTGAATGCTAAAGAGGAGAGTGTGGCCAAGGTTATGCAAGCCTAGCTCTTTTATTTTGCCGCCATCTGTCGTGTAGGCCTGTGAGAGAGCTAACATTGTCAGCTGGTGTTTGCATGGTATAGGCTGACTGGTGCATTGTGTCCATTACTGCAGCTTCTGTTGGTACTGTTGCTACCAGTGTTTTTCTTCTCTTGCAGTGGAGATACAATTACTGGTAATGGCACAGTTAGATGTTATGCAATTCTAGACCCCCTAATATGGGGCTCCTGTAGTTTCAAGGCTGCAGTGTCATTATTAAGGAATATGGAAGGAAGGCCCTAGACGTTGATATGCATCTTTCCATCTCTGCCTGCTGGAAACACTTGCCTATATTTATGTATGGAATTAGCGTTCCCGAATATCACGCTAAAGGTCGTGGGTTTGAATACTGGCTGTTTCCTAAAGGAGGAACAGAGGAGGGGGCCAAGTGAGGATATTCCCTCAAAGGCTCAGTCCTCTGTTCTTAACGCTACCTCGCTAACACGGGAAATGGCGAATAGTATGAAATATATATATATATATATATATATATATATATATATATATATATATATATATATATATATATATATATATACTTTCCTGATGTTCATGAATTTCCTTGCGGAGTTTTAGAAATGCCTGAGAACAGCATATCTTATACTAAAATTTTCAGGCTAAAATTTTAATCATATTTCAGTAGCTGCGATTGATAAAAGATATGCGCTAGGACTGTCATTGAACCCACATGCCAGCATACAGGAAAACCTTAGAGGAAAAACCGCGTATTATTGTTGCTTATTTCATGGCGTCTTTGTCCTGGTTGACAGACACGCTAGGCTGCGCACCCTGTGTGGGTGTAGGACCCGACGAGGCTTGACCCCGTGCTGCTGAAAACCGTACTTCATTGGTAACATTTCAGACCTACCAAGGAATAGCTTGATCGTACGTAAAGTGACTGACCATAGGTATTTTAAGTCGTTTCGCGTGATTACCGAATAATCCATCATTGTGGAATTACAGATGAGAGAGAGAGAGCCATCATTTTGACGTAATGCGAATATGAATATAGAAAGTCTCTCATACTAGACCATCGCAACATCGTAACTATGATGTTTCAACCATTTAATCTAATGTAAGCACGCACGACGCAACATGACAACCCATGGCACTGTCGTGTCGGACAGCAGACGGCTTCTGGTTATGGTGTTTCTGATAATACAGTGGAATGGCTCGTCCACAATGCCTACATATACTAACCAAGTGGGAAGGTGAGTTTCCGAGCGTGTGGTATAGTGTGTGTGTGTGTGTGTGGAAAACTAAATCAGTGCATTTTTTTTTTTGGAGGGTGGGGGTACATAAACCTCATTACCCCTCTTAATTACCTTTTCCTTTCATGTTTATTAGGACCGTCATTCCATTATGGGTCAGTCTGTCAGTATAGCACAAAAATTTCCTGAGTACTACATCGTGTGTATAACAGTCCTCTGGTCACGCAAAATTGCATTTCCTGATAAACATAAAAGCATCGACGCCCGTTAACATTCAGCATATGATATATTTTGTGAGATAGGTAATTGTAAAATGGGTAATACTAAAATAAAGATTATTCGTATACGTGAAGAGAATTCAGTATCCACTTTCACTGACTCACGTTTTATATTTTGTTCTAAAATGCGTAATATGATCAGGACAATTTAGATGATATCATTCCATGTTGGTGTTCAAGAGGAAAAGCTAATCATATTTGTACTGATTGTTGGTAACGTCAAACCAAACGCACTTATATGTCTTATATTTCATGGAAAGTACTACTCTAATTCTCTAGTTCTTAACACGTATCAGCATTTCTTATGGTAAGATAGTAATATAAGTTTATCATGTTTTACTGAAATAAGGAAGCGAGGCTTTTCTTTGCGTTCGTAAAGACTTGCATGAAATGTTTATCTTTCATTATGAACTGTTAGTAATACCTTTATTTTATTATTCTACAACTTGTTTTAAGTTTCTGTATCTTAGTATTGCTTTATACTTCTTTGAATCGTATTTTCTCATAATTAGTATGGAATATAACCATTCAGCAATTAATGTTTTATAGAAATTTATTTGCCTTTTTTTTTTTGTTACATCAGTAAGGGCATTGCTGATGTGGAGGTCACCTCCAGCGGAAGTGGTTGGGGTCTCCGGGTGAATGGATGTTCCCACAGCTCTCACGAGCCGCCTTGTGGCACCCATTACCCGCTCACTCAGCGGGTCCACCATGCCTTACCCACGCCAGACAAAGGCATCACCCTCTCTGTCCTCAACCAGCGAAATGTTTCTCTTATATTCCACAAGGTATGTGCTGCCAAGTATTACAGACAGGTGGATCTGTAATGTGAATCTGTTTTGACGTTGAGTATCGTGTGATTTTTGCATGTTTTTGTACTCGTGTTGACCCGTCTCTTAACCCTGTATATATGCATGCACCGTGTCTTATACTGATATGCTTGTACAAACATCACACACACACACACACCCTAGGCCAAGAAGAAATTGCTCTTTTATTTGAGTTATAATGAGAAAGGTAAGGATATAAGGCGTGCAGTACATGCAGAAGCTTCTGTGGGTGAATGTTGATTTAACTGTAGTGCGCAAGATAATGTCAAAAAGTGTCTTTTTTTTCTATTGCTTTTTATCGGGTCACTACAGGTGTTCCCACTGGGTCAGTACTGGGCGCACTGGAAAGACCTGGAGTGGCATGTGTCACGCGTTGCACCGGGCCGCTTTGTGGTGATGGCGGTGTCGATGACTGGCACCGTAGGGCTCCGTCAGGCGGCAAACTACCTCGCGCGACTCGGGTCCCTCTTCGTCACCCACCTACCTCCCAGCGCGCTCTGGACGTGGGTCTTCGTCAAAGGCGGACGCACCATCTCCGAGACAGCCATCCTGCAAGATAACGCCACACACCACGCTCATGTTGTTCTCCCTCTGTCATGCATGCCAGGGCCTGACATCTCTGACAGCAGGCGGTGGCAGTACTGCGCCGCCCACGGTGTTATGGGCGGCCTCTGTGACGAGGTCAGCCCCGACGCGCTGCCCCCACCCACTCCACCTCCTGTGACCTACCAGACTGCCCTGGCTCGGGTTCCGGTGGTGGTAACAGCGGGCAACCGGCACCAGTATCTCTACCACAGCCTCACCACACTCCTCAGAGCACCAGGGGCAGAACACAACAACGTCGAGGTCGTGCTCGGTGACGCCACGCCATCCACAACGCAACTTCTGCAGCTCATGAACGTCACCTTCACCACACTCACCCTGCGCGGACAAGGCAACAACAGGCTCTTCTGGTATTACCGCGACGTCTTCCGTCTCGTGGCTAACAAGTTCCCAGACGCCCCGGCGGTCATATTCCTCGATGAAGACATCGAGGTCTCCCCTGACTTCTTTTCCTTCATGAGTCAGACGTTATGGCTGCTGGATGCGGATCCCACGCTCTACTGCGTCAACGGGCACTCGGCCATGGGGTTGCAAGGTCTTGCCTTTGACAGCACTCGGGTATTCCGCGGGGCAGTTCAGGTGGAGTGGGGTTACGGCGTCACCTTAGACTTCGTAAGGGAAGCCCTCGCCCTGTGGGAGGATGTCAGCACACACAACACGGCCTTCTACGACTTCTGGCTGTATATGAATGTACGAAAGGGCCGCGAATGCGTGTTTCCAGAGATAACCCGAACTCTCCACTTCGGCATGGGGGTCAACACCGATCCCTACCGGAAGGAGAAGGGCCCCATGTCGATGGTGCTAGTCAGGGAAGCGCCAATCGCGCTGCGGAACGTAGCTAGGCTGCGGCTGACGACGTGGCGTCACGACCTAAGCCGGAACATCAGTGCGGCCATACCTCTTCGAGGCAATCCCTGTAGAGCCACTTTTCTGCCTGACACGCCCACCTCACCTCACTACGTCTTCTACTACAAGCTGGACATGTTGAGGGACGGTACCGGAAGGCCGGACCCGTACCAGTACTTCCAGCCGACTGAGTGTTTGGGGATGTGGTCCCTGTCGGAGCAGGGCCACCACCAGGGGATCGCTATCGTCCGCTTCGCTGAAAGTGCTACGCTCTACTTAGTGGGAGTTCCTTACTCCCACTACTCCCACCTGCGGCCCAGTACCGTCCCACTGTGGGACGCCGACGCACTGACCGACCAGGAGTTTGAACAGATGAGTAACTACACTCAGGCACGGGACGCGGGGACATCTATCATCGCCAATGTGAATGTCACGTCACGGATCCTCATGAAGGAGCTGTCGACTGTGTAGTTCACGTTGCTCCTCTGATACATAGGTGTGTGTGTGTGTGTGCGTGTATTTTACCTGTAAGAAAGAGTTGTAGCGTGTTAAGGAGGACTGGCAGTGACACCTGCTATCCCTCAGCAGCAAGTACCTTTCGTATTTATTCCTGGCTGCATTTATTCTGTGACTACCAGCTATACACTTCTGCTTCTTATCCTGCTTCTGTTTTGGTTTGGTTAGTTTAAAATAATGTCCCGTCGTTCCTCTATGTGGGTCTCCAGATGCTGACTGCAACAGTTCAATATAACCTGCATTTCACAATATTTCACGTTTAAATGACTTGGATCTTATCGTTCATTTTTTTCTTTCAAGTTTTGCCAACCCAACATCGTTCATTTTTCTTCATTTGGAGCGTTCTTCCCCTCTGAACTCAGGGACTCTTGCGCGGAGACTTTGTGTCCCTTCGCAGTCCAGCATGTAGTTTTCCATTGGGCAGCGTTGACGGCTCCCGACAGTACACGCAGTCTCTGATGATGCCGTCAATTTTTTGCCAGCTATATTGGTACTCCAGTCGTAGACGGTGTAGATTGATCAGGGCTTTCCTGTTTATGCCTCTAGCGTTACATGGTGGCTCCAACAACGTGGGTAACATGTACCACTTGACTGACAGGGATTCGGCATCGTTGGACATTCCTCTTGGTCTGGAGCCTTGCTGCTTTCTGTAGCTGGTGCTTGATTTGTTGCAGGCTCACTGGAACACACGCACCTGGATTTTGCGCACCATTCATTGGTTGTACGTGAAGGGTAGACACAATGGGCCAGTGTTGTCAACTAGGGGCATGTCCCTAAGCCTAGGGACTTTTGACTAATTTTCAAAGGCGTAGGGACGTAAGGAGATTATTTAAAGTGGTTTGTTTGCAGAACATTTCTATGGACTATTAGATCACTTAGTAGAAACTTTGAAACTAGTTATCTCTGATTCAGATATTGTCAAAGACGTAAATTTACACAACAAAGTATTCACCTACTGTGAAAAATGTAATAACAGAGGCAGATAACAACAAATTGATAGAATTTTTGAGAAATAACAAGTTTTTCATTTTAGTAGATAAGGGTACTCACATATATAAAGATTGTGGCTGTGTTGGCTATGTATTTCTGTGATGATGAAAGTAATTACAAACTCAACTTTTAGAAAGTACATCTCATGATGAAAGCTCATCTGAAACTCTTATCTAATGTTGTCAAGTCATGCTTTGTAGCATAAGAAATACCTTTGAGTGATATCACTGCTATGGCAGCAGACAATTTAAGTGTTTTAGTTGGGAAGAACAATACTCTTATGACAAAGTTACAGATGGAAGCAGATTAGAGTTTCATTGCAATAAGATGCATACGTTATTCTCTCAATACTGCTGCAGGTAAAACCTCAAGAAATTTACGAAGTGAATGGGAGTCAATTTTGGCTTCTCTTGATGAAAATAATAAGCATTTCAGGATGAGATGTCTCTCCCTTTATCAGACAACATTTGTTGAGCTCCAAAAAAAAAGTTTCCTCACTTCGATCCTTTGTTGAAGGAAATGAAATTCATATATCCTAAGACTGCATTTGATTTTGATACGAGGAAAACTCTACCAGAGCTGGACAATTTAATGATGATATATGGACATCTAGTAGAATCTAGAGTGATATTTAGGAAGAGTGGGAGGATTTGCCAACATATTTCAATGCTGATAAACATAACCTGATTCGTAAGAAAAGCAGTGAGGAATTTTGGCTGTATCTTTCCAAGCTAAGGGATTTTTCATACCAGTATATTTTTAGGAAGGTCGCCTCTCTAGCAAAGCTCAGCCTAACTTTGCCACATTCCAATGGCAGATCGCAAAGACAAAAAAGAGGAATAGGTGGCACCTGAGTTATTAGATTCCTTAGCATTTATCAATTCTAATATGAAGCCTTGATTTTTGCAAAGCAGATTGAAGAGAGACACTTGGCACTTCTTAACCAACAAATGTATGATCACATAGAGTAATGCTTTTCTGTTGTCACTCCATTCAGGTCTTAAGTTAGTTATCCTGCTATGCTGATAATTATGAATGAAATCTGATCATGAAATTTTGCGTTATAATCTGTTTCACTGGAGCTGAGGATAAATATCCACTTCCGATATTATGCTACGAAATGCGACATCTCTTTGCTTATTTTCTATTCCTTTCATTATATATATATATATATATATATATATATATATATATATATATATATATATATATATACAGATAGATAGATAGATAGATAGATAGATAGATAGATGCTTTGTATTTTCACCCTTGCAAAGGATCTACCAAAGCGGTGAAACATTTTCAAGTTATCTGTAATAAAAACAAGCTATGTAAATTTTGTTTTCTCTTAAGTCATGAGATGAATTTAGAAAATCGGATGCATATTAGAAGAAAATGACTTACTTTTCTGTTATAAACATTAAATAAAATTTCATTGCGTTCGTTATTGGGTTTAATTTTCTCCATAAAGCCTGTTAATCACTTCATAAGTAACATTTAATGTGAGTTTCTCGTTGAAAAATAAGTTTAATTCGTGTAGGGACAGGCATGGGGACTTTGTACGCAGGGACACCTAGGGACTTTTCATGATTTTTTTTTAGGGATATTTTGAGTAAACATGAATTTTCGGGTTGGCAACACTGCTTGAACGTACTGTTGGTATACGCCTTCTGACGTGTTGATAACCACTCTGTTTACATCTCAATTTTGAGCTTATTTCTCTCTGAATGATTGACAGTCATTGTTGTGGATATATGTGAGGTAGATATGAATTCCTGTATCATTATTTGACAGTAGTTAAGGAAGGACACCGTTATTTTACCTATATTTTGAACTATCGAAGCATATGTAAACATGGAAAGGTCTTATCATTCCTTTCAACTTTTATCCCATATTTTTCTTAACCCATTACACTGTCGATATACTTTTGTATAGTAAAAGTTATAAACTCCATATCACGTTCTGACCCATGTTGTCGACTATGCTAAAGTGTCAAAATTGGTACCTGTCTCGCCTGCTTCCACAGAAAATTAAAGGTCGTCAACAGAAAATTGAAATATGGCTACATTAGGCAAGGTTTAGTTAAGCTGTGTTCATGGTAGGTGAAGTTAAATTGGTTTATGAATATCACTGATATTTTCGTTTTACCTCACACTTTCCTCTTGCTTCTAGGCCTTGCCTACTTCATGAGTGCTAGCGTGTGTGAGTTTAAAGCCGTTGTATGATTATTAGGTCCATAAATCTAATGACTGAAAATGATTTTGTAGTTTTTTGTATGAAAAAAAAAAGAAATGAAAAGTGCCTTTGTGTTGGAATTATACCTGAAACTTTAACCTTATCAACATTGCTTACGTGTAAGGAATAAATTGTTTAGCCAGGGTACATTATATTGAGGATAAAAGTCTTTATTAACTTTATTGAAGCTAAATTTGGGAAAAAGGGAAACTCTGTAAGGTTTATTGATGTAAAAGTAGGGTAGCTTAGGGAGGAGGGGTGGGGGAAGACTAATAATACTGGTATGTTTCAACTATCATTCAGGCTACTAGGTGACCTGGCTCTCTAAGCTTTGACATTAAATGGCTGGGTACCCTGGCTACATAAGCTCTTCCAATCAGATTTAGATTCACACAATGTATTAAGCTGGTTTAGCTTGGCTTTATATATATATATATAAATATATATATATATATTTTTTTTTTTTTTTTTGTCGCTGTCTCCCGTGTTTGCGAGGTAGCGCAAGGAAACAGACGAAAGAAATGGCCCAACCCACACCCATACACATGTATATACATACGTCCACACACGCAAATATACATACCTACACATCTTTCCATGGTTTACCCCAGACGCTGCACATGCCCTGATTCAATCCACTGACATCACGTCAACCCCGGTATACCACATCAGTCCAATTCACTCTATTCCTTGCCCTCCTTTCACCCTCCTGCATGTTCAGGCCCCAATCACACAAAATCTTTTTCACTCCATCTTTCCACCTCTAATTTGGTCTCCCACCTCTCCTCGTTCCCTCCACCTCCGACACATATATCCTCTTGGTTAATCTTTCCTCACTCATTCTCTCCATGTGCCCAAACCATTTCAAAACACCCTCTTCTGCTCTCTCAACCACGCTCTTTTTATTTCCACACATCTCTCTTACCCTTACGTTACTTACTCGATCAAACCACCTCACACCACACATTGTCCTCAAACATCTCATTTCCAGCACATCCATCCTCCTGCACACAACTCTATCCATAGCCCACGCCTCGCAACCATACAACATTGTTGGAACCACTATTCCTTCAAACATACCCATTTTTGCTTTCCGAGATAATGTTCTCGACATCCACACATTCTTCAAGGCTCCCAGGATTTTCACCCCCTCCCCCACCCTATGATCCACTTCCGCTTCCATGGTTCCATCCGCTGCCAGATCCACTCCCAGATATCTAAAACACTTTACTTCCTCCAGTTTTTCTCCATTCAAACTTACCTCCCAATTGACTTGACCCTCAACCCTACTGTACCTAATTACCTTGCTCTTATTCACATTTACTCTTAACTTTCTTCTTTCACACACTTTACCAAACTCAGTCACCAGCTTCTCCAGTTTCTCACATGAATCAGCCACCAGCGCTGTATCATCAGCGAACAACAACTGACTCACTTCCCAAGCTCTCTCATCCCCAACAGACTTCATACTTGCCCCTCTTTCCAAAACTCTTGCATTCACCTCCCTAACAACCCCATCCATAAACAAATTAAACAACCATGGAGACATCACACACCCCTGCCGCAGACCTACATTCACTGAGAACCAATCACTTTCCTCTCTTCCTACACGTACACATGCCCTATATCCTCGATAAAAACTTTTCACTGCTTCTAACAACTTGCCTCCCACACCATATATATATATTTTTTTTTTTTTTTTTTTTTTTTTTTTTTTTTTATACTTTGTCGCTGTCTCCCGCGTTTGCGAGGTAGCGCAAGGAAACAGACGAAAGAAATGGCCCAACCCCCCCCCCCCCATACACATGTACATACACACGTCCACACACGCAAATATACATACCTACACAGCTTTCCATGGTTTACCCCAGACGCTTCACATGCCTTGATTCAATCCACTGACAGCACGTCAACCCCTGTATACCACATCGCTCCAATTCACTCTATTCCTTGCCCTCCTTTCACCCTCCTGCATGTTCAGGCCCCGATCACACAAAATCTTTTTCACTCCATCTTTCCACCTCC
This sequence comes from Panulirus ornatus, assembly GCF_036320965.1. NCBI lineage: Eukaryota > Metazoa > Arthropoda > Malacostraca > Decapoda > Palinuridae > Panulirus > Panulirus ornatus. The sequence continues at coordinate 5,518,021 of NC_092251.1, read as the reverse complement.
AATTTGGTCTCCCTCTTCTCCTCGTTCCCTCCACCTCCGACACATATATCCTCTTGGTCAATCTTTCCTCACTCATTCTCTCCATGTGCCCAAACCATTTCAAAACACCCTCTTCTGCTCTCTCAACCACGCTCTTTTTATTTCCACACATCTCTCTTACCCTTACGTTACTTACTCGATCAAACCACCTCACACCACACATTTTCCTCAAACATCTCATTTCCAGCACATCCATCCTCCTGCGCACATCTCTATCCATAGCCCACGCCTCGCAACCATACAACATTGTTGGTACCACTATTCCTTCAAACATACCCATTTTTGCTTTCCGAGATAATGTTCTCGACTTCCACACATTTTTCAAGGCTCCCAAAATTTTCGCCCCCTCCCCCACCCTATGATCCACTTCCGCTTCCATGGTTCCATCCGCTGACAGATCCACTCCCAGATATCTAAAACACTTCACTTCCTCCAGTTTTTCTCCATTCAAACTCACCTCCCAATTGACTTGACCCTCACCCCTACTGTACCTAATAACCTTGCTCTTATTCACATTTACTCTTAACTTTCTTCTTCCACACACTTTACCAAACTCAGTCACCAGCTTCTGCAGTTTCTCACATGAATCAGCCACCAGCGCTGTATCATCAGCGAACAACAACTGACTCACTTCCCAAGCTCTCTCATCCCCAACAGACTTCATACTTGCCCCTCTTTCCAGGACTCTTGCATTTACCTCCCTAACAACCCCATCCATAAACAAATTAAACAACCATGGAGACATCACACACCCCTGCCGCAAACCTACATTCACTGAGAACCAATCACTTTCCTCTCTTCCTACACGTACACATGCCTTACATCCTCGATAAAAACTTTTCACTGCTTCTAACAACTTGCCTCCCACACCATATATTCTTAATACCTTCCACAGAGCATCTCTATCAACTCTATCATATGCCTTCTCCAGATCCATAAATGCTACATACAAATCCATTTGCTTTTCTAAGTATTTCTCACATACATTCTTCAAAGCAAACACCTGATCCACACATCCTCTACCACTTCTGAAACCGCACTGCTCTTCCCCAATCTGATGCTCTGTACATGCCTTCACCCTCTCAATCAATACCCTCCCATATAATTTACCAGGAATACTCAACAAACTTATACCTCTGTAATTTGAGCACTCACTCTTATCCCCTTTGCCTTTGTACAATGGCACTATGCACGCATTCCGCCAATCCTCAGGCACCTCACCATGAGTCATACATACATTAAATAACCTTACCAACCAGTCAACAATACAGTCACCCCCTTTTTTAATAAATTCCACTGCAATACCATCCAAACCTGCTGCCTTGCCGGCTTTCATCTTCCGCAAAGCTTTTACTACCTCTTCTCTGTTTACCAAATCATTTTCCCTAACCCTCTCACTTTGCACACCACCTCGACCAAAACACCCTATATCTGCCACTCTGTCATCAGACACATTCAACAAACCTTCAAAATACTCATTCCATCTCCTTCTCACATCACCGCTACTTGTTATCACCTCCCCATTTACGCCCTTCACTGAAGTTCCCATTTGCTCCCTTGTCTTACGCACCCTATATATATATATGTATATATATATAAATATAACCATGGATCTGGAGAAGGCATATGATAGAGTTGATAGAGATGCTCTGTGGAAGGTATTAAGAATATATAGTGTGGGAGGCAAGTTGTTAGAAGCAGTGAAAAGTTTTTATCGAGGATGTAAGGCATGTGTACGTGGAGGAAGAGAGGAAAGCGATTGGTTCTCAGTGAATGTAGGTTTGCAGCAGGGGTGTGTGATGTCTCCATGGTTGTTTAATTTGTATATGGATGGGGTTGTTAGGGAGGTGTATGCAAGAGTTTTGGAAAGGGGGGAAAGTATGCAGTCTGTTTTGGATGAGAGAGCTTGGGAAGTGAGTCAGTTGTTGTTTGCTGATGATACAACGCTGGTGGCTGATTCATGTGAGAAACTGCAGAAGCTGGTGACTGAGTTTGGTAAAGTGTATGAAAGAAGAAAGTTGAGAGCAAATGTGAATAAGAGCAAGGTTATTAGGTACAGTAGGGTTGAGGGTCAAGTCAATTGGGAGGTAAGTTTGAATGGAGAAAAGCTGGAGGAAGTAAAGTGTTTTAGATATCTGGGAGTGGATTTGGCAGCGGATGGAACCATGGAAGCGGAAGTGAATCATAGAGTGGGGGAGGGGGCAAAAGTTCTAGGAGCATTGAAGAATGTGTGGAAGTCGAGAACATTATCTCGGAAGGCAAAAATGGGTATGTTTGAAGGAATAGTGGTTCCAACAATGTTGTATGGTTGCGAGGCATGGGCTATGGATAGATTTGTGTGCAGGAGGGTGGATGTGCTGGAAATGAGATGTTTGAGGACAGTATGTGGTGTGAGGTGTTTTGATCAAGTAAGTAATTATAGGGTAAGAGAGATGTGTGGTAATAAAAAGAGTGTGGTTGAAAGAGCAGAAGAGGGTGTTTTGAAATGGTTTGGTCACATGGAGAGAATGAGTGAGGAGAGATTGACCAAGAGGATATATGTGTCAGAGGTGGAGGGAACGAGGAGAAGTGGGAGACCAAATTGGAGGTGGAAAGATGGAGTGAAAAAGATTTTGAGTGATCGTGGCCTGAACATGCAGGAGGGTGAAAGACGTGCAAGGAATAGAGTGAACTGGAACGATGTGGTATACTGGGGTCGACGTGCTGTCAATGGATTGAACCAGGGCATGTGAAGCGTCTGGGGTAAACCATGGAAAGTTGTGTGGGGCCTGGATGTGGAAAGGAGCTGTGGTTTCGGGTGCATTATTACATGACAGCTAGAGACTGAGTGTGAATGAATGTGGCCTTTATTGTCTTTTCCTAGCGCTGCCTAGCACACATGAGGGGGGAGGGGGTTGTTATTTCATGTGTGGCGGGGTGGTGATGGGAATGAATAAGGGCAGACAGTATGAATTGTGTACATGTGTATATATGTATATGTCTGTGTGTGTATATATATGTATACGTTGAGATGTATAGGTATGTATATTTGCGTGTATGGATGTGTATGTGGGTGGGTTGGGCCATTCTTTTGTCTGTTTCCTTGTGCTACCTCGCTAACGCGGGAGACAGTGACAAAGCCAAGTAAATAAATTGATAGATTAGATAAATATATAAAACCAAATTTTTTTGTGCATCGAGGCTTTGCCCACTTTGTAGGGAATTGAAACCATATTATATATTCATCTTAGGACACCTTTTAGTCGTGAACCATTAAAAGCAGAATTATGACACACAAAAAAGTACATGATGCAACTTTTGGTGGGATTTGTTTCATTTTTCCTTTTTATTTTTTTTTTTTTTTTTTGAAAACTATGGACTTTTCTTGCTGTGCTAATCACCTCTCAGGACAGTCAACAAATCTTTGGATTGCATTACTTAAGGAAAGTTATTATAGGCTTGGTATCTTACATTAGTTTTGTCTTTCTTGTCACATTTATTTTTGATTTACAAGAGAAACATAGTACTAACCACCCATGATACCAAAAGTAGCATGTGTTAAAAGTTCTTACTTCACTTAGACTACTGTTCTTCTACCTATAAACGAACCCTTTGATATGTTATGCAGTGATATTGACAAGTTAGAATTGCAACACTCGAAATGTAAACATTTATTTTTGAAAAACAAAAACCAAACCATCAAGTTAGGTATTACTGCATCTTAATGATTTGGTTGTATGTTTTCAAGCATAATTGTTTATTTAAGTAGGTGCTGTCTTGATGTTATGCTGTTTGCATTATTTTTCTTGTAGTTAAAAAAAGGTTTAACATCTATAGAATATCTTGTTTAAATAATGTGAAATTTTTTTAATATATATATCTTGTTTAGATGAAAAGTGTTATTAGTTTTACGTATGACATTTTAATTTCTGATATTTTAATTTTATTTTTGTGTTCTTTCTCATTTATAAGTGATTTTCTTGAACTGTTACTGATTTTGATTTCAGGACTTCAGATTTGCTGCCATCTTGCAACAGTCAACCTGCCTCTCATCCTGTGAACATAACGCAGTATTCAAATATCCTTAGCTGTTCAGTCAGTTAGATCACTGGATTTGTGTTCTGTTACATCTTCCAATCCGAGCTGTTCATTTGTTACTTCAGTAACCAAAATACAGCATGTCTCCCAATCTCTGAATTATTTGTGTGATGAAGACATTCCTACCAGCCATACAGCCATACACAAGAGTAAAATAAGATGACAGAAAAATACCTTTTTAGTCAAATTGGAATAGTCGAAGAGATCTTTTTGCCAGGGAAGGCTATAATTCAATTTTCTCTCCACAACCATGTACAGCGAGTATTGCTGTGGGTTAAATGTTTTGTTTATCAGGTATGTTTTTTAAGGTTTACTATTTGTGTAAAGGATATATATATATATATATATATATATATATATATATATATATATATATATTTTTTTTTTATTATACTTTGTCGCTGTCTCCCGCTTTTGCGAGGTAGCGCAAGGAAACAGACGAAAGAAATGGCCCAACCCCCCCATACACATGTATATACATACGTCCACACACGCAAATATACATACCTACACAGCTTTCCATGGTTTACCCCAGACGCTTCACATGCCTTGATTCAATCCACTGACAGCACGTCAACCCCGGTATACCACATCGCTCCAATTCACTCTATTCCTTGCCCTCCTTTCACCCTCCTGCATGTTCAGGCCCCGATCACACAAAATCTTTTTCACTCCATCTTTCCACCTCCAATTTGGTCTCCCTCTTCTCCTCGTTCCCTCCACCTCCGACACATATATCCTCTTGGTCAATCTTTCCTCACTCATTCTCTCCATGTGCCCAAACCACTTCAAAACACCCTCTTCTGCTCTCTCAACCACGCTCTTTTTATTTCCACACATCTCTCGTACCCTTACATTACTCTCTCGATCAAACCACCTCACACCACACATTGTCCTCAAACATCTCATTTCCAGCACATCCATCCTCCTGCGCACAACTCTATCCATGGCCCACGCCTCGCAACCATACAACATTGTTGGAACCACTATTCCTTCAAACATACCCATTTTTGCTTTCCGAGATAATGTTCTCGACTTCCACACATTCTTCAAGGCCCCCAGAATTTTCGCCCCCTCCCCCACCCTATGATCCACTTCCGCTTCCATGGTTCCATCCGCTGCCAGATCCACTCCCAGACATCTAAAACACTTCACTTCCTCCAGTTTTTCTCCATTCAAACTCACCTCCCAATTGACTTGACCCTCAACCCTACTGTACCTAATAACCTTGCTCTTATTCACATTTACTCTTAACTTTCTTCTTCCACACACTTTACCAAACTCAGTCACCAGCTTCTGCAGTTTCTCACGTGAATCAGCCACCAGCGCTGTATCATCAGCGAACAACAACTGACTCACTTCCCAAGCTCTCTCATCCCCAACAGACTTCATACTTGCCCCTCTTTCCAAAACTCTTTCATTTACCTCCCTAACAACCCCATCCATAAACAAATTAAACAACCATGGAGACATCACACACCCCTGCTGCAAACCTACATTCACTGAGAACCAATCACTTTCCTCTCTTCCTACACGTACACATGCCTTACATCCTCGATAAAAACTTTTCACTGCTTCTAACAACTTTCCTCCCACACCATATATTCTTAATACCTTCCACAGAGCATCTCTATCAACTCTATCATATGCCTTCTCCAGATCCATAAATGCTACATACAAATCCATTTGCTTTTCTAAGTATTTCTCACATACATTCTTCAAAGCAAACACCTGATCCACACATCCTCTACCACTTCTGAAACCACACTGCTCTTCCCCAATCTGATGCTCTGTACATGCCTTCACCCTCTCAATCAATACCCTCCCATATAATTTACCAGGAATACTCAACAAACTTATATCTCTGTAATTTGAGCACTCACTCTTATCCCCTTTGCCTTTGTACAATGGCACTATGCACGCATTCCGCCAATCCTCAGGCACCTCACCATGAGTCATACATACATTAAATAACCTTACCAACCAGTCAACAATACAATATATATATATATATATATATATATATATATATATATATATATATATATATATATATATATATATAAATATATATATATATATATATATATATATATATATATATATATATATATATATATATATATATATTTATTTTTTATATTTTTTTATTTTGCTTTGTCGCTGTCTCCTGCGTTTGCGAGGTAGCGCAAGGAAACAGACGAAAGAAATGGCCTAACCCACCCCCATACACAATACATATACATACACGTCCACACACACAAATATACATACCTATACATCTCAATGTACACATATATATACACACACAGACACATACATATATACCCATGCACACAATTCACACTGTCTGCCTTTATTCATTCCCATCGCCACCTCGCCACACATGGAATACCATCCCCCTCCCCCCTCATGTGTGCGAGGTAGCACTGGGAAAAGACAACAAAGGCCCCATTCGTTCACACCCAGTCTCTAGCTGTCATGCAATAATGCCCGAAACCACAGCTCCCTTCTCACATCCAGGCCCCACACAACTTTCCATGGTTTACCCCAGACGCTTCACATGCCCTGATTCAATCCACTGACAGCACATCAACCCCGGTATACCACATCGATCCAATTCACTCTATTCCTTGCCCTCCTTTCACCCTCCTGCATGTTCAGGCCCCGATCACACAAAATCTTTTTCACTCCATCTTTCCACATCCAATTTGGTCTCCCACTTCTCCTCGTTCCCTCCACCTCCGACACATATATCCACTTGGTCAATCTTTCCTCACTCATTCTCTCCATGTGCCCAAACCATTTCAAAACACCCTCTTCTGCTCTCTCAACCACGCTCTTTTTATTTCCACACATCTCTCTTACCCTTACATTACTTACTCGATCAAACCACTTCACACCACACATTGTCCTCAAACATCTCATTTCCAGCACATCCACCCTCCTGCGCACAACTCTATCCATAGCCCACGCCTCGCAACCATACAACATTGTTGGAACCACTATTCCTTCAAACATACCCATTTTTGCTTTCCGAGATAATGTTCTCGACTTCCAAACATTCTTCAAGGCTCCCAGGATTTTCGCCCCCTCCCCCACCCTATGATTCACTTCCGCTTCCATGGTTCCATCCACTGCCAGATCCACTCCCAGATATCTAAAACACTTTACTTCCTCCAGTTTTTCTCCATTCAAACTTACCTCCCAATTGACTTGACCCTCAACCCTACTGTACCTAATAACCTTGCTCTTATTCACATTTACTCTTAACTTTCTTCTTTCATACACTTTACCAAACTCACTCACCAGCTTCTGCAGTTTCTCACATGAATATATATATATATATATATATATATATATATATATATATATATATATATATATATATATATATATATATATATATTTATTATTTTGCATTGTCGCTGTCTCCCGCGTTTGCGAGGTAGCGCAAGGAAACAGATGAAAGAAATGGCCCAACCCACCCCCATACACATGTATATACATACACATCCACACACGCAATGTACATATATATATATACACACACAGACACATACATATATACACATGCACACAATTTACACTGTCTGCCTTTATTCATTCCCATCGCCACCTCGCCACACATGGAATAATGTCCCCCTCCCCCCTCATGTGTGCGAGGTAGCGCTAGGAAAAGACAACAAAGGCCCCATTCGTTCCACTCAGTCTCTAGCTGTCATGCAATAATGCCCGAAACCACAGCTCCCTTTCCACATCCAGGCCCCACAGAACTTTCCATGGTTTATATATATAGTGCCATTGTACAAAGGCAAAGGGGATAAGAGTGAGTGCTCAAATTACAGAGGTATAAGTTTGTTGAGTATTCTTGGTAAATTATATGGGAGGATATTGATTGAGAGGGTGAAGGCATGTACAGAGCATCAGATTGGAGAAGAGTAGTGTGGTTTCATAAGTGGTAGAGGATGTGTGGATCAGGTGTTTGCTTTGAAGAATGTATGTGAGAAATACTTAGAAAAGCAAATGGATTTATAAGTAGCATTTATGGATCTGGAGAAGGCATATGATAGAGTTGATAGAGATGCTCTGTGGAAGGTACTAAGAATATATGGTGTGGGAGGCAAGTTGTTAGAAGCAGTGAAAAGTTTTTATCGAGGATGTAAGGCATGTGTATGTGTAGGAAGAGAGGAAAGTGATTGGTTCTCAGTGAATGTAGGTTTGCGGCAGGGGTGTGTGATGTCTCCATGGTTGTTTAATTTGTTTATGGATGGGGTTGTTAGGGAGGTGAATGCAAGAGTTTTGGAAAGAGGGGCAAGTGTGCAGTCTGTTGTGGATGAGAGAGCTTGGGAAGTGAGTCAGTTGTTGTTTGCTGATGATACAGCGCTGGTGGCTGATTCATGTGAGAAACTGCAGAAGCTGGTGACTGAGTTTGGTAAAGTGTGTGATAGAAGAAAGTTAGGAGTAAATGTGAATAAGAGCAAGGTTATTAGGTACAGTAAGGTTAAGGGTCAAGTAAATTGGGAGGTAAGTTTGAATGGAGAAAACCTGGAGGAAGTAAAGTGTTTTAGATATCTGGGAGTGGATCTGGCAGTGGATGGAACCATGGAAGTGGAAGTGAATCATAGAGTGGGGGAGGGGGCGAAAGTTCTGGGAGCCTTGAAGAATGTGTGGAAGTCGAGAACATTATCTCGGAAAGCAAAAATGGGTATGTTTGAAGGAATAGTGGTTCCAACAATGTTGTATGGCTGCGAGGCGTGGGCTATGGATAGAGTTGTGCATAGGAGGGTGGATGTGCTGGAAATGAGATGTTTGAGGACAATGTGTGGTGTGAGGTGGTTTGATCGAGTAAGTAATGTAAGGGTAAGAGAGATGTGTGGAAATAAAAAGAGTGTGGTTGAGAGAGCAGAAGAGGGTGTTTTGAAATGGTTTGGGCACATGGAGAGAATGAGTGAGGAAAGATTGATCAAGAGGATATATGTGTCGGAGGTGGAGGGAACGAGGAGAAGTGGGAGACCAAATTGGAGGTGAAAAGATGGAGTGAAAAAGATTTTGAGTGATCGGGGCCTGAACATGCAGGAGGGTGAAAGGAGGGCAAGGAATAGAGTGAATTGGAACGATGTGGTATACAGGGGTCGACGTGCTGTCAGTGGATTGAACCAGGGCATGTGAAGTGTCTGGGGTAAACCATGGAAAGCTGTGTAGGTATGTATATTTGCGAGTGTGGACGTGTGTATGTACATGTGTATGGGGGGGGGGTTGGGCCATTTCTTTCGTCTGTTTCCTTGCGCTACCTCGCAAACGAGGGAGACAGCGACAAAGTATAAAAAAAAAAAAAAAAAAAAAAAAAAAAAAAATAAATATATATGTATTTATTTGCGAGAATTCATATCTTCAAAACATTCTGTATTGTGAGCTTATGGTTCTTGTAGTTATTAATGTACACAAATGAAATGAAATGAGAAAACTTGAGATGCGGCATTTACTCATTTGGAAGGTGGTATGAAAAAATTGGAGTTCCACTGGATATTATTCAGACAAGTATGTCAGACCTTTTGTTGTATATATGAAATGTAGTCATAATTTTCACTATATTTATGATTTACTGAATTTACCCCAGTTTAAGAAGTGGATAGATTGTTTGTGATAGTTGATGCATTATAGTAGAATGATAGAATATTGTTTAAAGAGGGTAGATAGGTTTTATTTGTTTACAGTAGGCATTCTGCTGCAGTGCAAATTCTCATTTACAGACCTCCATGGAGAATTTGTCAAGTTCTATTGACTGTCATGCATGCATAGGCTGCCTGGGATCAAACTTGCATAGGTTTGAATCCTGGTCGTGGCAACTGGTCATGTCCTCTTAGCAGTTCATCATCCATGGGGGCTGGGGCTGGTCGATAGAATGAGTACTTGGCAGAAAAAATAGGTGTGTGTGTGTGCATACATGCTTAGTAGTAAAGGCACAGTGCATATATACATGGTTGAGAAGATAGGCCAGCATGTTTGTAAAAGTCTTTCCCAATAAGGCAGTAATATTAATCACAGACATTGCATAACATACATTTCAGGATAGGAAACAAAGGTCTGTATGGAAACTTTCATTAGCACGCCATTTACCATATAAAGGTCTTCTGTTTGCTCAGAGGAGAACATTTATTTGCTTACATTTAGAGTTGCATCTGTAAGCCAGGCATCAGATGTATAGATATGAAATAGATTCTCTCACCCATTCATTTTCAGTTGTGTCACGAGTAATAAATCATATAAGAATTGCTGTTCCATTGTTTGTTTTTCTTTAACAACTTTTTCTTAAAACAAGCTTTTTTTCACCTGAATGATTTTTAAGGTAAGCGGTTGGTTGCTTTCCATTAGTTTTCTCGTGCTCAGCTTGATTGCTTTTGAAATGATTTCCCGTTTATGACTTGCCCTTAGAAAGTGAATAGCATGTGGTGCTTGAATAAAATGTGGTTGCTTGCTGTTTGTCATTTAGAAGAAAAATATTTGTAATTCATCATTTTATTTTCCCAGGGACAGACACTTGAGAGGACAGAGAGTTTTGTAGGAAAACTCAGTATTGGGGATCTTTTATATTTCGATTGCCATGTTTATGATAAGGTAAGCTATTTTGTCATGCTTATGGTTGTGTGTGCATGGTATTGTTTTCTGATTTTTACTTTGCTTTAAAAGTTATGTAACGTTAAAAGTTGCAATAAGACTGGGTACTTTTAATGGTTTAATGTAAATACATTGAATATGCAAAAATTTCTCATCTTAGGTGTCCAGTGATAACTGTCAGTGGTATGCAGCAAGGGCATCAAAGGAGCCCCTTGATAATCAAATGAAATCTTCAGTTCCTCGGATCATGAGCCAAAATGGTTATATTTCTGAACTTGATCCTGGAAAAGGAGTGATTATCTTCAACTCATTTGATGAGGTATGAATATTTTTTTTCTTTGCTAACTGATCCCTTAATCCAAAAGATATCTGAATTTACTGCCAAAGTAATGGAGGGCTCAGATAGTAGCAGCATTGGTAAACTGTATTATTAAGATAGTATTTTTTTGTAGTCCTTGCAATTGTTTCCACTTCCTTCACCTTTATAGAGTAGAAAATTACTGTTTTTGTCCAGTCATCGGGCACATGACCTGTCTAATATCTTGCATTACACACTTTCCAGATCCATTCACATTAGCAGTTTTGCCCTTTTTCTTCTTTTTTTCGATACATTATCCTAGATTTTCCATTAAGTGCATTATTGCTTTTCTGATTTCTGTCTGCATGGAACTTCCTGCTACATTTTTTCTTTTTTGAGAATAGCTTTTCATTCCTTGAAATTTTCATTCATTCTTTTGTAAAAGTTCATATTTACAATTTTTACCTTATGCACTAACTTTTCATTTCCTGATTGAGACTGTAATATTTGACCCTTTTAGATCTTCATCCATCACAAGATTGTGGAAGCTATATCTGTTTCCAATCTCATACTGTTCCGCCAAGTTTCATATATATTTATTCCACCATGCTGTTTCTCTTTTTCTGCAACGTGTACTTATGGTACACACTTAGGCAACCTCCTTTGTATTGCACTTTTAATGTTTCCATACCACCTCAACTTCACCTTTCACTGTCTTAATGATGTCTCTCAGCTTCTTACTTAATTTTCATAAGAGTCAAATTTAATCTTTCGTCCCTTCATTCCCATAATTTAATTCTTGTTTTTTATTCTTAAGTTTATTCCTAGGCAATGGTATCCGAGATAAACAGTTAACCTAGATGTAACTAATATGTGAAAGTAAATGTTCTGACTCATCCTTTTCAAAGTTTGCACGTTATGCAGGTCTTTTTTCCAAGTGAAACATATTAACCATGCTTGTCATCCCTGTCTTCTCTGTTCCATACGTATTATTGGACATTCCTTCATTGAAAATATGTATTTTCAGCACTTATACCCATTAATGCACACATTTCATGTTTTGTTTCACCATTGCCAATCTCAATAGGGACCAAATACGTAACTGACTTTTTCAATACTTTCCCCGTCCTGCTCATTCAGATCACATTCCCTTTTTCTTTCATACTTCTTCACTGTTTCCTGCCTTACTGATGTAGCTTCAGGAACAGATGAAGTAAAGGCCTCATCCACTTAATCATTCTCTGCCTGTCATGTTTATGGATCAAAACTGCAGCCCCCTGTCCACAACCAGGCCCCATAGACCTTTCTGTGGTTTCCCCTGGCTCCTTCATATGCCTTGATTTAGTTCATTGACAGTATGTTACTTCCTTTATACCACATATCTCCAGTGCATTCTATCCTGTGCTTGCCTTTCGCCCTCCTTCATGTTCAGATCCCAGGCACTCAAAATCTTTTTCACTCCATATTTCCATCTCCAGTTTGGTTTTCCTCTTCTCCTTTCTCCTTTCCATTTCTTACCTCCATATCCTCTTTTCCATCTTCTCCTACTCTCTCATTTTCTCTTGTGTTCATCCCGTCTCCTCCACTTTTTCACCTCCTAAAATGTGATTTCCTTTCTTCCACAAATTACCTTAAGCACTCGTACACTGATGATTCAACAGTGCATTCCTCCACATCCTTTAATTCTGCTCCTTTTCTCTCACTCATTCTTCATCTCGTCTCAACACAGCTTTCTAAGAAAAGTCAAACTTGGATGGGATATCTCAGTATGGTAGATGAAATCTGGTTAAGTTTAATGCTTCCAAGCCTCGGTTTCTATCCATCTCTTTATTGAGACTTTCTCACAGCTTTACTTTTCCCTTTATTAACCCCTCTTTTGTCCATGGCTGGAGCCTTCATTGTAAAGAAAAAAAAAATATTTGTAACACCTAAGTTGTGCAGTATAAGATAAAACCTTTTTCAGTATGGTGAGTTATACAATTGCATTTTTTAAATCCTGTTTTTATTAATAGGAACAGAGGGTCTTCTTTTTGCGTTCCAAGTTTTATTTGTTTGGAAAGCGGCCAGCAAGCAAACGTAGCCTCAAAGAATTCCTCAGTGAAAATGATCCACTTCAGTTCGATGCTGAGATGTGTGAGCCAAATAGTGATAACTATAGCTGTAATTGGTTTGCTACTCTTGTGTGGAAAGGCAAGAAACCTCAAAGTGAGTAATTTTTGTTATTACAGTGCACTTTAGTTGAAGACACAGTACCACAATGTTATTGTTGATTACTGTATTAGAGAGATAATTAGTAGTAGCATATTTGATTTTATTTTGTTACAGGTCTTTCTTAAGATTTACTCTTTTGTTCTGCTCATTTATTACATATTTCATTTTTTGTATATATCTTATTTCACTGAAACTTCAGATTTCAATATCATCATTTCAGCATTACAGTATTGCTTTCTCACATTTTGATGACTTTTCCAAAGAGTTTGAAAACTGTAACTTGCATCTCTCTGTCAGTTGCCATCAACCCTATTCCCAATTCTCTCAGGTGGATCAGATATCTTCATCCCATATTTTGTGTATCAAAGTAAAATCCTTTCCACTTTGCTGTATGAGATGATTTGTTAAGTGAGATTACTTACTATCAATGCTACCTCAACAGATAAAATCTTTCAATTGCATCAGATCTCTGGACTTTCCTCTAGCTTCTTCCTCTGAAATATCCGTAGCCCTAATCAAATCTTTTTGTATCAATCTTTTGTTTCCCTTGTCTAACTCACCCCTGAACCATTAGATGCATTGATATATTGCTTCATGACTGGCCTATCGTCTGTCTTATATTGTGCATGGCCTGATATATATCTTCTTGACCAGCCTATCATCTGCTTTGTATTCTGCATGGCCTTACTATTCTAAGACCCATTCATGTGCCTTTTTCTCTTGAACTTTCTTTACTAATTTCTTTTGTAAAAATTTGGTCTATGAACCCTTTTACTTTCCTTTATGTACCTTCCTTCTCCGCTAGGAGTTTACTGATTATTATAACATGATCAACCATTATCTTGCCATACATTATACTAACTGAAGTAAGGAGGCTTGTTAACTAGTTGAATTCATATGGTCACTCACTCCCATTTCCTTTATACACTGAAACAATAATTGCTTTTGTCTAGTCATCACTACTTTTGTTTCCACTCAGTGACATTTTCAATTCCATTCTTCACCATCTTACATACCACTTCATCTGTATCCCCAGTTGTCCAGTCTGCAAGAGCTTTCTTGCTTATTGTACTTCTTCCTTCGGAATGTGTGTCTCTCTTTTATATGATTTTACTTGTTTCCCTACCTGTAATCCTACTCAACCAATTAGAAAGTGCCACTTGTCTCTACTTTTTCTTCTTCACTCCTAATTTTTTCACTTGCATTCATTTTTTCACTTGACAGTCCATCATTATTTTCATACATTGATAATTCAGTCCAGTCAAGAGGTGACTGTTTCAGTTTACTGCTCAGTTAAGATATGCATGGACCATCCTTATGATTATTTGCTTCATAATTATTTGATTTTTTTAAGCCAGAATAATTATTATGAAATACTTTTATTTCAAGTATAGAGGTTTTTTGTTATGGTTTATTTTGAATTTGGACAAAATGTATCTTGGCCTGAAATATATATTTATTTATTTATTTGTTTATTTTGCTTTGTCGCTGTCTCCCGTGTTAGTGAGGTAGCACAAGGAAACAGAAGAAAGAATGGCCCAACCCACCAATATACACATGTATATATATAGGGGATAGGGGAGAAAGAATACTTCCCACGTATTCCCTGCATGTCGTAGAAGGCGACTAAAAGGGGAGGGAGCGGGTGGCTGGAAATCCTCCCCTCTCGCTTTTTTTTTTTATTTCCAAAAGAGGGAACAGAGAAGGGGGCCAGGTGAGGATATTCCCTCAAAGGCCCAGTCCTCTGTTCTCAACGCTACCTCGCTAATGCGGGAAATGGCGAATAGTATGAAAAGAAAAAAAAAAAAAAAAATATATATATATATATATATATATATACACGTCCAGACACGCAAATATACATACCTATACATATCAACGTATACATATATATACACACACAGACATATACATATATACACATGTACATAATTCATACTGACTGCTTTTATTTATTCCCATCGCCACCCCACCACACATGAAATAACAACACCCTCCTCCCTCATGTGCGCAAGGCAGCGTTAGGAAAAGACAACAAAGGCCACATTCATTCACACTCAGTCTCTAGCTGTCATGTAATAATGCACCGAAACCACAGCTCCCTTTCCACATCCAGGCCCCACAGAACTTTCCATGGTTTACCTCAGACGCTTCACATGCCCTGGTTCAATCCATTGACAGCAGGTCGACCCAGGTGTACCACATCGTTCCAGTTCACTCTATTCCTTGCACGCCTTTCACCCTCCTGCATGTTCAGGCCCCGATCACTCAAAATCTTTTTCACTCCATCTTTCCACCTCCAATTTGGTCTCCCACTTCTCGTTCCCTCCACCTCTGACACGTATATCCTCTTTGTCAATTTTTTCTCACTCATTCTCGATGTGACCAAACCATTTCAAAACACCCTCCTCTGATCTCTCAACCACATTCTTTTTATTACCACACATCTCTCTTACCTTATTGTTACTTACTCGGTCAAGCTACATCACACCACATATTGTCCTCAGACATCTCATTTTCAACACATCCACCCTCCTCCGCACAACTCTATCTATAGCCCACGCCTCGCAACCATATAACATTGTTGGAACCACTATTCCTTCAAACATACCCATTTTTGCTTTACGAGATAATGTTCTTGGCTTCCACACATTCTTCAACACTCCCAGAACTTTCGCCCCCTCCCCCACCCTATGATTCACTTCCACTTCCATGGTTCCATCCGCTGCCAAATTTTCTATGAGATATCTTAAACACTTCACTTCCTCCAGATTTTCTCCATTCAAACTTACCTCCCAATTGACTTGACCCTCAACCCTGCTGTACCTAATAACTTTGCTCTTATTCACATTTACTCTCAGCTTTGTTCTTTCTCACACTTTACCAAACTCAGTCACCAGCTTCTGCAGTTTCTCACACGAATCAGCCACCAGCGCTGTATCATCAGCGAACAACAACTGACTCTCTTCCTAAGCTCTCTCATCCACAACAGACTGCATACTTGCCTCTCTTTCCAAAACTCTTGCATTCACCTCCCTAACAACCCCATCCATAAACAAATTAAACAACCCTGGGGACATCACACACCCCTGCCGCAAACCAACATTCATGAGAATAATCACTTTCCTCTCTTCCTACACGTACACATGCCTTACATCCTTGATAAAAACTTTTCACTGCCCCCCACACCATATATTCTTAATACCTTCCACAGAGCATCTCTATCAACTCTATCATATGCCTTCTCCAGATCCATAAATGCTACTTACAAATCCATTTGCTTTTCTAAGTATTTCACATATATTCTTCAAAGCAAACACCTGATCCAAACATCTCACTGCTGAAACCACACTGCTCTTCCCCAGTCTGATGATCTGTACATGCCTTCACCCTCTCAATCAATACCCTCCCATATAATTTCCCAGGAATACTCAACATACTTATACCTCTGTAATTTTAGCACTCACTTTTATCCCCTTTGCTTTTGTACAATGGCATTATGCAAGCATTCCTCCAATCCTCAGGCACCTCACCATGAGTCATACATACATTAAATAACCTTACCAACCAGTCAACAATACAGTCACCCCTTTTTTTTTAATAAATTCCACTGCAATACCATCCAAACCTGCTGCCTTGCCGGCTTTCATCTTCAGCAAAGCTTTTACTACCTCTTCTCTGTTTACCAAATCATTCTCCCTAACCCTCTCACTTTGCACACCACCTCGACCAAAACACCCTATATCTGCCACTCTATCATCAAACACGTTCAACAAACCTTCAAACTACTCACTCTATCTCCTTCTCACATCACCACAACTTATCACCTCCCATTAGCCCTCTTCACTGAAGTTCCCATTTGTTCCCTTATCTTACGCACTTTATTTACCTCCTTCCAAAACATGTTTATTTTCCCTAGAATTTAATGATACTTTCTCACCCCAACTCTCATTTGCCCTCTTTTTCACCTCTTGCACCTTTCTGTTGACCTCCTGCCTCTTTCTTTTATACATCTCCCAGTCATTTGTATTATTTCCCTGCAAAAAACGTCTAAATGCCTCTCTCTTCTCTTTCACTAATAATCTTACTTCTTCATCCCACCACTCACTACCCTTTCTAATCTGCTCACCTCCCATGCTTCTCATGCCACAAGCATCTTTTGCACAAGCCATCACTGCTTCCCTAAATACATCCCATTCCTCCCCCACTCCTCTTACGTCCTTTGTTCTCACCTTTTTTCCATTCTGTACTCAGTCTCTCCTGGTACTTCCTCACACAAGCCTCCTTCCCAAGCTCACTTACTTTCACCACTCTCTTCATCCCAACATTCTCTCCTCTTTTCTGAAAACCTCTACAAATCTTCACCTTCGCCTCCACAAGATAATGATCAGACATTCGCCTCCACAAGATAATGATCAGACATCCCTCCTGTTGTACCTCTCAGCACATTAACATCCAAAAGTCTCTCTTTCGCACGCCTATCAATGAACACGTAATCCAATAATGCTTTCCGGCCATCTCTCCTACTTACATATGTATATTTATGTATATCTCTTTTTGAACCAGGTATTCCCAATCACCAGTCCTTTTTCAGCACATAAATCTACAAGCTCTTCACCATTTCCATTTACAACACTGAGCACCCCATGTACACCAATTATTCCCTCAACTGCCACATTACTCACCTTTGCATTCAAATCACCCATCATTATAACCTGGTCTCGTGCATCAAAACTACTGACACACTCACTCAGCTGCTCCCAAAACTCTTGCCTCTCATGATCTTTCTTCTCATGCCCAGGTGCCTATGCACCAATAATCACCCATCTGTCTCCATCCACTTTCAGTTTTACCCATATCAATCTAGAGTTTACTTTCTTACACTCTATCTCATACTCCCACCACTCCTGTTTCAGGAGTAGTGCTACTCCTTCCCTTGCTCTTGTCCTCTCACTAACCCGTGTCTTTACTCCCAAGACATTTCCAAACCACTCTTCCCCTTTACCCTTGAGCTTTGTTTCAATCAGAGCCAAAACATCCAGGTTCCTTTCCTCAAACATACTACCTATCTCTCCTTTTTTCTCATCTTGGTTACATCTTGGTTACGTCCACACACATTTAGACACCCCAATCTGAGCCTTTGAGGAGGATGAGCACTCCCTGCGTGACTCCTTCTTCTGTTTCCCCTTTTAGATTGTTTTATATATATATATATGTGTGGATCAGGTGTTTGCTTTGAAGAATGTATGTGAGAAATACTTAGAAAAGCAAATGGATTTGTATGTAGCATTTATGGATCTGGAGAAGGCATACGATAGAGTTGATAGAGATGCTCTGTGGAAGGTATTAAGAATATATGGTGTGGGAGGAAAGTTGTTAGAAGCAGTGAAAAGTTTTTATCGAGGATGTAAGGCATGTGTACGTGTAGGAAGAGAGGAAAGTGATTGGTTCTCAGTGAATGTAGGTTTGCGGCAGGGGTGTGTGATGTCTCCATGGTTGTTTAATTTGTTTATGGATGGGGTTGTTAGGGAGGTGAATGCAAGAGTTTTGGAAAGAGGGGCAAGTATGAAGTCTGTTGTGGATGAGAGAGCTTGGGAAGTGAGTCAGTTGTTATTCGCTGATGATACAGCGCTGGTGGCTGATTCATGTGAGAAACTGCAGAAGCTGGTGACTGAGTTTGGTAAAGTGTGTGAAAGAAGAAAGTTAAGAGTAAATGTGAATAAGAGCAAGGTTATTAGGTACAGTAGGGTTGAGGGTCAAGTCAATTGGGAGGTAAGTTTGAATGGAGAAAAACTGGAGGAAGTAAAGTGTTTTAGATATCTGGGAGTGGATCTGGCAGCGGATGGAACCATGGAAGCGGAAGTGAATCATAGGGTGGGGGAGGGGGCGAAAATCCTGGGAGCCTTGAAGAATGCGTGGAAGTCGAGAACATTATCTCGGAAAGCAAAAATGGGTATGTTTGAAGGAATAGTGGTTCCAACAGTGTTGTATGGTTGCGAGGCGTGGGCTATGGATAAAGTGTGTGCAGGAGGGTGGATGTGCTGGAAATGAGATGTTTGAGGACAATGTGTGGTGTGAGGTGGTTTGATCGAGTAAGTAATGTAAGGGTAAGAGAGATGTGTGGAAATAAAAAGAGCGTGGTTGAGAGAGCAGAAGAGGGTGTTTTGAAATGGTTTGGGCACATGGAGAGAATGAGTGAGGAAAGATTGACCAAGAGGATATATGTGTCGGAGGTGGAGGGAACGAGGAGAAGTGGGAGACCAAATTGGAGGTGGAAAGATGGAGTGAAAAAGGTTTTGTGTGATCGGGGCCTGAACATGCAGGAGGGTGAAAGGAGGGCAAGGAATAGAGTGAATTGGATCGATGTGGTATACCAGGGTTGACGTGCTGTCAGTGGATTGAATGAGGGCATGTGAAGCGTCTGGGGTAAACCATGGAAAGTTGTGTGGGGCCTGGATGTGGAAAGGGAGCTGTGGTTTCGGGCATTATTGCATGACAGCTAGAGACTGAGTGTGAACGAATGGGGCCTTCGTTGTCTTTTCCTAGTGCTACCTCGCACACATGAGGGGGGAGGGGGATGGTATTCCATGTGTGGCGAGGTGGCGATGGAAATGAATAAAGGCAGACAGTGTGAATTGTGTGGATGGGTATATATGTATGTGTCTGTGTGTGTATATATATGTGTACATTGAGATGTATAGGTATGTATATTTGCGTGTGTGGACGTGTATGTATATACATTGTGTATGGGGGTGGGTTGGGCCATTTCTTTTGTCTGTTTCCTTGCGCTACCTCGCAAACGCGAGAGACAACGACAAAGCAAAATAAATATAAAATATACATATAGATTTGTATGGGTTTTCAGAAAAGAAGAGTGAATGTTGGGGTGAAGAGGGTGGTGAGAGTAAGTGAGCTTGGGAAGGAGACTTGTGTGAGGAAGTACCAGGAGAGACTGAGTACAGAATGGAAAAAGGTGAGAACAATGGAAGTAAGGGGAGTGGGGGAGGAATGGGATGTATTTAGGGAATCAGTGATGGATTGCGCAAAAGATGCTTGTGGCATGAGAAGAGTGGGAGGTGGGTTGATTAGAAAGGGTAGTGAGTGGTGGGATGAAGAAGTAAGAGTATTAGTGAAAGAGAAGAGAGAGGCATTTGGACGATTTTTGCAAGGAAAAAATGCAATTGAGTGGGAGACGTATAAAAGAAAGAGACAGGAGGTCAAGAGAAAGGTGCAAGAGGTGAAAAAAAGGGCAAATGAGAGTTGGGGTGAGAGAGTATCATTAAATTTTAGGGAGAATAAAAAGATGTTCTGGAAGGAGGTAAATAAAGTGCGTAAGACAAGGGAGCAAATGGGAACTTCAGTGAAGGGCGCAAATGGGGAGGTGATAACAAGTAGTGGTGATGTGAGAAGGAGATGGAGTGAGTATTTTGAAGGTTTGTTGAATGTGTTTGATGATAGAGTGGCAGATATAGGGTGTTTTGGTCGAGGTGGTGTGCAAAGTGCGAGGGTTAGGGAAAATGATTTGGTAAACAGAGAAGAGGTAGTAAAAGCTTTGCGGAAGATGAAAGCCGGCAAGGCAGCAGGTTTGGATGGTATTGCAGTGGAATTTATTAAAAAAGGGGGTGACTGTATTGTTGACTGGTTGGTAAGGTTATTTAATGTATGTATGACTCATGGTGAGGTGCCTGAGGATTGGCGGAATGCGTGCATAGTGCCATTGTACAAAGGCAAAGGGGATAAGAGTGAGTGCTCAAATTACAGAGGTATAAGTTTGTTGAGTATTCCTGGCAAATTATATGGGAGGGTATTGATTGAGAGGGTGAAGGCATGTACAGAGCATCAGATTGGGGAAGAGCAGTGTGGTTTCAGAAGTGGTAGAGGATGTGTGGATCAGGTGTTTGCTTTGAAGAATGTATGTGAGAAATACATAGAAAAGCAAATGGATTTGTATGTAGCATTTATGGATCTGGAGAAGGCATATGATAGAGTTAATAGAGATGCTCTGTGGAAGGTATTAAGAATATATGGTGTGGGAGGAAAGTTGTTAGAAGCAGTGAAAAGTTTTTATCGAGGATGTAAGGCATGTGTACGTGTAGGAAGAGAGGAAAGTGATTGGTTCTCAGTGAATGTAGGTTTGCGGCAGGGGTGTGTGATGTCTCCATGGTTGTTTAATTTGTTTATGGATGGGGTTGTTAAGGAGGTAAATGCAAGAGTTTTGGAAAGAGGGGCAAGTATGAAGTCTGTTGGGGATGAGAGAGCTTGGGAAGTGAGTCAGTTGTTGTTCGCTGATGATACAGCGCTGGTGGCTGATTCATGTGAGAAACTGCAGAAGCTGGTGACTGAGTTTGGTAAAGTGTGTGGAAGAAGAAAGTTAAGAGTAAATGTGAATAAGAGCAAGGTTATTAGGTACAGTAGGGCTGAGGGTCAAGTCAATTGGGAGGTGAGTTTGAATGGAGAAAAACTGGAGGAAGTGAAGTGTTTTAGATATCTGGGAGTGGATCTGTCAGCGGATGGAACCATGGAAGCGGAAGTGGATCATAGGGTGGGGGAGGGGGCGAAAATTTTGGGAGCCTTGAAAAATGTGTGGAAGTCGAGAACATTATCTCGGAAAGCAAAAATGGGTATGTTTGAAGGAATAGTGGTTCCAACAATGCTGTATGGTTGCGAGGCGTGGGCTATGGATAGAGTTGTGCGCAGGAGGATGGATGTGCTGGAAATGAGATGTTTGAGGACAATGTGTGGTGTGAGGTGGTTTGATCGAGTAAGTAACGTAAGGGTAAGAGAGATGTGTGGAAATAAAAAGAGCGTGGTTGAGAGAGCAGAAGAGGGTGTTTTGAAATGGTTTGGGCACATGGAGAGAATGAGTGAGGAAAGATTGACCAAGAGGATATATGTGTCGGAGGTGGAGGGAACGAGAAGAGGGAGACCAAATTGGAGGTGGAAAGATGGAGTGAAAAAGATTTTGTGTGATCGGGGCCTGAACATGCAGGAGGGTGAAAGGAGGGCAAGGAATAGAGTGAATTGGAGCGATGTGGTATACAGGGGTTGACGTGCTGTCAGTGGATTGAATCAAGGCATGTGAAGCGTCTGGGGTAAACCATGGAAAGCTGTGTAGGTATGTATATTTGCGTGTGTGGACGTGTGTATGTACATGTGTATGGGGGGGGTTGGGCCATTTCTTTCGTCTGTTTCCTTGCGCTACCTCGCAAACGCGGGAGACAGCGACAAAGTATAAAAAAAAAAAAAAAAAAAAAAAAAAATATATATATATATATATTTTGCTTTGTCGTTGTCTCCCGCGTTAGCCAGGTAGCATAAGGTAACAGACGAAAGAATGGCCCAACCCACCCACATACACATGTATATACATACACGTCCACACACGCAAATACACATACCTATACATCTCAATGTATACATATATATACACACACAGACATATACATATATACACATGTACATAATTCATGCTGCCTGCTTTTATTCATTCCCATCGCCACCTCGCCACACATGAAATAACAACCCCCTCCCCCTTCATGTCTGCGAGGTAGCGCTAGGAAAAGACAACAAAGGCCACATGCGTTCACACTCAGTCTCTAGCTGTCATGTAATAATGCACCGAGACCACAGCTCCCTTTCCACATCCAGGCCCCACAGAACTTTCCATGGTTTACCCCAGCGCTTCACATGCCCTGGTTCAATCCATTGACAGCATGTCGACCCTGGTATACCACATCGTTCCAATTCACTCTATTCCTTGCACGCCTTTCACCCTCCTGCATGTTCAGCCCCTGATCACTCAAAATCTTTTTCACTCCATCTTTCCTCCTCTAATTTGGTCTCCCACTTCTCCTCGTTCCCTCCACCTCTGACACGTATATCCTCTTGGTCAATCTTTCCTCATTCTCTCCATGTGACCAAACCAGTTCAAAACACCCTCTTCTGCTTCTGGAGGAAGTGAAGTGGTTTAGATAAGTTGCGAGTGGATTTAGCCGTGGATGGAACCATAGAAGTGGAAGAGAGTCACAGGGTAGGGGAGGGGGCAAAGGTTCTGGAAGCATTGAAGAATGTGTGGAAGGCGAGAATGTTATCTCGGAGAGCGAAAATGGGTATGTTTGAAGGAATGGTGGTTCCAGCAATGTTATATAGTTGCGAGGCATGGGCTACAGACAGGGTTGTGCAGAGGAGGGTGGATGTTTTGGAAAGTAAATGTTTGAGGACAGTATGTAGTGCGAGGTGGTTTGATTGAGTAAGTAATGAAAGGGTAAAAGAGATGTCTGAAAATAAAACGAATGTGGTTGAGAGAGCAGAAGAGGGTCTTTTGAAATGGTTTATACATATGGAGTGAATGAGTGAGGAAAGATTGACAAAGAGATTATATGTATCAGAGGTGGAGGGAACCAGGAGAAGCAGACCAAATTGGAGGTGGAACAATGGAGTGAAAAAGATTTTGAGTGATTGGGGCCTGAACATACAGGAGGGTGAGAGGTGTGCAAGGAATAGAGTGAATTGGAATGATGTGGTATACCTGGGTCGATGTGAGATCAGTGGACTGAACCAGGGCATGTGAAACGTCTGGGGTAAACCATTGGAAGGTCTGTGGGGCCTGGATGTAGATAGGGAGTTGTGGTTTCGGTGTATTACATATGACATCTAGAGACTGAGTGTGAACGAATGTGGCCTTTCTTGTCTTGTCTTGGCACTACCTTGCTGAAGCAGGGGGTAGCGATGCTGTTTCCTGTGGGACGGGGTAACAACAGGAATGAATGAGGGCAAGCAGGCATGAATATGTACGTGTACATATGCATATGTCTATGTATGTATATGTTGACATATATACATATGTGCATGTATGGGTGTTTATGTATACATATGTGCATATGAGTGGTTGGGCCATTCTTCATCTGTTTCCTGTTGCTACCTCACTGATGCTGGAAACAGCAATTAAGTATGATAAATAAATATCAGAATAAATGTTTCAAAACCTCAGTGTAAGGCCGTTTTCATGCTGAATACAATTCTGGTGTTTATAAAGTATTTGAGGTGCCTTTAAGTTTTGTAATTAAGCATTGAAATAATTATATGTGAAATATTTCATGCATTGAATTTTGGTTCTTTTACAGTTAGTGGGAGTATCATGCATAGTAGTAGCGGACCTGTTGATGATATATCTGCAGACGACAGTGTCAGCAATGCTGGAGGTATTTGCAGAGACTTCACTAGTATTGATGAATTCCCCTCATTTGGTCTACCTCCAGGATTAACTGATAAACAAGGTTACAAGGTGAGGCAGCTTACTTTTGTCAGTATCTCCTCCCTAAACATATTTTTGTGGCTCATTATTTAGTTGAAGTTGAGAGTATAATGTTAAGTGAACAAAACTGGAGGTGCACTGGAAGCTCTAGTGAGTGGAGCAGATTTTAAAGAGTTTGCCGAAACTTTTCTTGCAGGGCACTTTCTCCAACATGATACATGTGTTGATGATGTGAAATGCAAGTTTGATATCTCATTAAGAGACATAAACAATGATGATATGAGTAAGATATGTGGTGTGGAAAAGAAAAATAGGAAAGGCACATGGTTGAGTCTCTTAGGATGCTATGGGCCTATAAATGTATGTGGTAGATGATAAGTGGGTCATGACAGTATACAGTGCAGTAGTTGATGGTATAGGAAGGCGAGTTAGATCAAGGATGGATGAAATTGGAATGAATTGAATTTAGAGATTTTTTAGATGATACCAGAGTGATACTCTGAGATGCAATAAAACTTTTTTTTGAGACGTGAATGGAGAGGTTTCATTTTATACTTTTATGCAAAGTATAAAAAAAAAAGCAAGTGCTTACAATGCATAAATTTGCATAGTTCATTTTTCATACAAATTCCCTGGTTATAGGATCAGGATGTGTAGGAATGAACTGAGAGTAGGACATCCTGATCCACCCCATTTAATTGGGAATGAAGATTTTTTTTCCTTCTACCTCATTAGGGTGTTGCTAGTAAGAGGCAAATAGGATAATGACCACCACCTTGTTTTTAGTGTAACTGTTCTGCAAATACAGGTTAGATACATATTGGGAATGCGGTTATGATAGGAGGGCTGTGTTCAAATATATTGATGTACTTTGTGAGCAGATACATGAGCTAAGTGAGAAAGTTATAAAGCAGGAAAAACATATGATGCTCTTTTTTTTTTTTTTTCAAACTATTCGCCATTTCCCGCATTAGCGAGGTAGCGTTAAGAACAGAGGACTGGGCCTTTGAGGGAATACCCTCACCTGGCCCAATTCTCTGTTCCTTCTTTTGGAAAATTGAAAAAAAAAACGAGAGGGGAGGATTTCCAGCCCCCCGCTCCCTCCCCTTTTAGTCGCCTTCTACGACACGCAGGGAATACGTGGGAAGTATTCTTAATCCCCTATCCCCAGGGATGTAAACAGCTGTTTATCACTGTCAGGTGCTTCACAAGTGACAATGATAGTAAGATGAATGAAGCAGAAGTTGATTAGCATTCAAAGAAAACAGTCTCCAAACTCCTTCATGGTAAAGAATTAGGGACTTATCAATATTATAAAGTAGCTGGCATATCTCTAGATTAGATATGAGTGAGGTTTAATGTATGTATAGTGTCATGATGGAGGAATCTGCCAAAATTTACTGGTTTTGTGTTTATTGGATATTACTTGAAAAAATGAAACTTCAATTTTAAGTACATTACAGGCACTTGAAGTAAGCAACAGCGTCAAGGATGGGAAAGGCAATGTATTAAAATTGTTCAATGAAGAGAGTGGCATTGCACTGTGGATGGTGCATCGCAATACTTGGGAAACTGTTTTTTTTCATCGCAAGAATTCTTATCTTGATAGCTTGTCCCTAAGCAGTTTTGATTTACAAGAATCTTTTTCAGAAGGTGAGTTTGTTCTTGTTTGCTTTTGCTGTTATATAGTTCTGTCACCCATAGTACAGTGTTCATGACCAGTATTATAAAGATCCACAGTTTGTTATCAAGCCATGAATTTATTGTCATCATGCAGAATCAAATTCCGTAGATGTTGTAAGGACCAGACCATCTTAAATAACGTGATTCCTTTTATTTGTGCATTATCCTGAGCAAAAAGAAAAGATAGGCAATAAAACACCTTGGTACTAGTTTCATGCAATGCTGCTATCCAAAGCTGTAATGGTATATAATGATTTGTGGGATGGACAGACCCTCCTTTTATGTAGTATCACTTCCTAAACTAAGCTTGAGCTGGAAGGATGGGTATGAAAAAAAAAAAAGCATGTGTATTGTTATAATTTAACCCAAACATTTTTAGCTAAAATTTCTGGGAGAGAAAGATGACTCGCACAGGTGATGATAAATCAGATTTAACTTCATAAAGTAAATAGAGCAGAGCTGTATAATACATGAAATTTTTTTACTGTTACTAGCACAATGGTGAAAGTTTACAAGTCAGGGAGTCCTACTTCATCATGGATTATGAATCGCATTGTGGTATTGGTTGAGGATACTTTGGAGTGAGGAGTTGAAATTGCAGGGGATAAAGGCTCAGAATTTTGCTGTATTTGTTCAAGTTCTAAGTTAAAATGTTCTGAAAGGAAGGATTGGAAATTAATCAGATTTAAGAATGTTTTTTAAGAAAAAAGTTGCAGTTTAAGATAGGTTAACAATAAATATAGGGAATAAGAATGGATCTGGAAATGTAAGGATGAATTTTTTTGTTTTGTTTAAGGTGTAAAGAGAAGTTACAACTAATGTACAATTTTAGTTCTGAAAGTTACGTGAACTACCAAAGCATTGGAGAAAGTAATTTATTGAAAAACTTTTGTTTAGGTTTTTGAAAAATTACAGCCTATACTGATATACCCAGCAAGTAGGGAATAAGCTTTTGGTAACTGGATTGTCAAAGACAAGAGAGTAGAACAGTATAATATACAGCATTTTGGAGTGTCTGATTAAGTAGTGAAAGGGCAATGCTAGCTTAGACATTAGAGAACGTGGGAAGAACACCTTAATCAGTTTTGATGACATAGGTGTCAGCTGTAAGAGTAAACCAAAATATAAAGACAGACTGAAGAACCTGAGGCTAATGAGTTGTATCGATACTATCTAATGTACTTTAATCGTTGTAAGTGAAGAGAGTTGTGTTTTGCTTCTATGGGAAATCTAGGTAGATGTAAAAGCTGTTCATTTAAGAGTATTTTTCAGGGGTTTTATTTTCTAATTTGTCTTTTTTTTTCTTTTAGGAACTACACTAGAAATATCAGCAGTTCCTGCAGTTCCTGAGTTTCCCTGTAGATGGATAGCCAGAAGAGCTGTTGCAAAATGTTCAAGTAAATCAAGCTAATGTGTTTCTTAAATGTTAATTACACTTCTTTCCCCAAGGATTTTTACAGTAATTTTTTAACTGCAAATAAAGTTTGTACTATTTCATCATTTTCCAAGGAAAGTGCATGGTTAAGTTACATTGCCCCTTAAAGTGAAAAATGTGTTAATAGAATATGCAGTGTATGAAGGCATTTGATGTATATGCTGCTACACTGTAGATGAGTTTAGGCTTGGTTTTAGAAGTGTAATTGATCCACTTTGAGAAAAAAATGTTCTTCACAGTTTTGTTTTAAGCTTGATTAGGATTTTGAAGTATTAATCTGAATTAAAACATAGTCTTGTGAAGCTGATGGCCATAAAACTGACTGCAATGAGAAAACATAGTACACATCAAGAAATGTAAGTTTTAATGGGTGGAAATCACTTATACAACATAGGCAGAGCCTTTG